>NC_141762.1:8086875-8238750 GCF_982258835.1 Parasteatoda tepidariorum
TGACAAGGGCAGGAGAGGCACTGGACATGACGTTACACTGTTTTTGGAAGGCTCGTTCATATTATAAAATGCTTCTTCGCGAGCATGCTATTTTTAAAACTGCTGTGAGGTAGCAACTGGTAGGTTAAGTTTAGCCAGCGATATCGAAGCTCATTTTGAAAATGGCGAAAACGTCAGCCGGATTACCCATTAGGCCGTGGAATGGGGCACCTCGAAATGAATTTTTTGAAAATAAATTTTAAAAAACTCCAAGAAAAACAACTTTTAAAAAAATTCAATTTCAAATATATATTAATAAAATACAATAATTTTTTATGCATGTTTATCATACTTATGAGAATAGAATTTAATCTGAGGGCCCCAAAAATTTGAATGGCCTAGAACCCGGCCTCGCTTAATCCGGTACTTGTCAATATGAGGAAAAGTCACAGCTCTGTGAATAGCAAAAGCGTTTGTGGTTGAATATTTAAAAACTTACAATATTGTATTATCTGGCCTCGTAAATATTTGCAAACACTGAGAATAAGACTTATTTTGATGATTTTCATCAAGGTGATTTTTAAAAATGGTTAATAACTTAGATATGTTCAGATGCAGAACCTTACACAGATAAGAATTTGCACAATAATCCATAAAAAAAATCTAAATTAACCTTATAAACAACTTATTTCTTGACGAAAACAATCTATCGCCGCATACCAGAAATTTCAAAAATTTACTATAGCATAGTACCATCTCGAAAATGTTCCTTTCCATGATAATGGCACACATATCAAATCAAGGATTTGGGTACTTTTCCAATTTTTTTTTACAACAATGAAGATAAAAATAACAGTATAACTCAATACTTCTTTTTACACCTTATCACTGAATAATAAACCACCTTTTCTTTCTCCATGAAGCTATCTATGTATGTTACTTTTCGCTTCACCATTATTTTTTTCGTCTTTCTCAAAATTATTTTCATTCTATTCCTTAATTCTTCTTATATAAAAAAAAAAACCTTATTCATAACTTGGGTCAGCATTTCAAAACATTGGGGGGAAAAAAGAAACTGAAGCAAATTTTGACACAATCATACTAATTTTGTGTAAGCAAGCACGACCTTTCAATTTTTGCTTAAATACACGTGTAATAGAAGCAACAATCCCATTTTTTTTCATTTCAATGTGTTATTATTACTTGATCATTTTACAATAATTATGTTCGCATTAAAATGGATTATTTTTAACAGAAAATACATATATAACTTTATAAAAGACTGATTTCAGTCTTCAGGACTGAAGAGTGGCATCCTTGGAAATTATCATTATCTAAGGCAGATGTTAAGTTCCTCTTATTTCTTTTTAAAAAAGAAAGCAAACGGCATCTTAATTTTTTATCATGTCGAAGCATGAAATATAACACTGAAATATTTTAGAATACAAAGGTGTCTTAAATTACAAAAAAAAAGAGACAAGAATGTTCAATTTTTTTCTTTTATTTTATACTCTAGGTCCTCCAGCAAATGGCATTGCTACTTGTAAACCTGGAATTTTACCAACATCCTGAAAAAAAAGTAATAAAAATTGTAAAAAACAATAGTTACAAAAATATAAATGTTAATTTTGAGAAGAGATTAAACATAAAGAGCTGTATAAGTTCCATGCTCCAGCAGACGCTTTCTGAGACACATGGAAATTACAAGAGCCCTTATCAAAAGAAATAATGAATAGTAATTGAAAATAATAAAAACGTAAAAGGAGATACAGAAAAGAAAATAAGACATATGTTAAGAAAGATACATTGAATAAAATTCGTCCTGCTTCTTTGTCAACCACAAAATGTAATTAAAAACAAATATGAATATAAGACTCAGAATTATCCAAAGAACATTTTCTAAAAACATCCTGCTTCTTTGTCAACGGCAAAATGTAATTAAAAACAAATACGAATATAAGACTCAGAATTATCCAAAGAACATTTTCTAAAAACATCTAAGAGACTTTTCTGAACCGCACATATAATATAGGACTAATTTTAAAAAGCACAGAAACTAAAAAATATGTATTATAAAAGCATATTCTTTTCCTAAAATATATTTAATTTATGAAATTACTTTAGTTTGGAACTAAATTTTCAAGATCAATACATAGCACATATATATACAGTCGAACCCCGCTATAGTGAACCGCCTGCGGACTCAGTAATGTGTCCACTATAACCGATGGTTCACTATATCCAAATTTTTTGAAGAATATTTTTTGCATAAGACAGTTGAATTATTGAAAATTGGCTTTGCAATTTTGCATAAGTTATTTAAAAAATTATTAACTAATTAACAGATAATAAAGCAAAAATTGATGGAAAAAGTAATTACGTCACTAAATATTAGTTTTATTTTCACTTTTTATGAAAACAATTTGTGATTTTTGATTGAACACAATTCGATTTTGAATTAAGTTCATCAATTTTCTTATCTACAATGTGCAAAGAATGCAAGATTTTTACATTTTGAACAAGATTTCGAACCATCTTAACAAAGCATCTTCTACGTTTACTCTTTCAGCTCCACGCAGTTTTTTTCAATGAAACCATGTTTTTGTCGTATGCCGCAAGAATTGCACTTCGATTTTTCCAAATGTTTGAAACTGTAGATTTTGACAAGAAAAATTCCTTGCACAGTGTCGATTGATTGGTTCCATCATCAATACGCTTTACAATTTTAACTTTGTCCTCTATCTAAAACACTTTTCTCTTTAAGAGAATTTGCCATTTTCACTGCTTTTGAAATAAAAATCTTGTCTCAAATAGATAATGTAAGAATATGAAGAGAGCAGCTGTAGAATGAGTTAAATTGTTCCCCTTCTTGATTGTCAAGTGGTGATTTGTAAAGAATATGGTTTGAACAGATAAGAAAATTCCAAAGATTCAGCAGGTGGCCAAGTTAACTAGTTGTATAGCAAGCTTGGGGAAAAGAGATAAAGCAAGGCTTGTCAGGGAGGGGGGGGGATATAAGATAAATGATCTGTTTGACATTTATTACAGTATAGTTAAAAGTGATAAGCATAAAGGAGAGTAATATGACACATTTTATAGGAATGCATTCATTTTCAGTCCCAACACCTGCAAGTTTAAAGATGGAGGACTGAAAAAGGTATTTAAAGAAATGAAATTTGAGTCCACAATAACCGAGTTTCCAAGTTCTAAGCTGTTCACTATAAGCGTTAAAAATAACATTATTTAAATAGGAGTACGGACGGGACCGCTAAAGAGGTTCACTATAGAGGGGTTCGACTATATATATATATATATATATTAATAAACAAAATGCAACAACTACATGATCAGGATCAATAACTAATTTCTGACAACGAACTCTTTCATTGATTATATCCAGAAGATGAATTGAAGTTCGGAAAATTTTCCAGTTCTATTTCAAAGGGTGGAAAAAGAAACCTAAAATCGAGAATCTCATGCACAATGCAGCAGAGTCGCATGAGAGTGCAAGAATGCTTTCTACAAAATTCAGCTAAGTGCAAGCACATCCACAAGTATTTCACCAAACATGTAAAATGATTGGCACTTTCATATGGTATGCCAAAATGGATTGTGATTGAAAATGTTGAAAGGAACAACATGAAAACCATTTTTTTTTTAGTATTTTGGGACTGAAACCAGCATGGTAAAAAAAAATCGTTGTGGAAAAGGGGAGCACCCTTAAAAAACACCCTATGATAAAAGCACCTATAAGGGTTTCTAAATATCGAAAATAAGCAACATTAAGCAGTTATTAAAAACAATATGCACTCTAACTACATAATTAAGGTATCTAAAGGATGAAAATTTAATTAAGTATTAAATGTGTCACCTTTTAAAAGATTTAAATTAAATATGTAATTTGTGCAATTCTTTTGAGAAAATTTTAAGAACTTCTTACTAAAAGGTTTTTACTTGATTGTCTTATATTGAAAAATAGGAAATCTTAACAGGGATGAGATTAGCCAAAAGGCAAAAAAACTGAATTTCCACGATAGTAAATTTTACGCAAGCACAACCCTTTAATAAATTCCTCACTGTTTAATGTAATAAATAATGTGTTGACTTACAATTGTGTACTAATCTATTATTATACAAATGATTACATTGATACTTAACATTTAGTGAAAATAAAAATTACCAATTGAAAAAATGAAGCTGGAAATTATATTTTTCCTCAGTTCACATAAGAGACAATTATTACTTGAAAAACTACCTTTTAGCAAATTAAAACTACTGAGAATATACATTAATATTTCATTTCTTTTAATAAATGCTGTTACATGATTTATAGCAAATATATCAGTAAGATTACTTTTTAAATTATATTGGGAAAAAAACTTTAACAATGGACCGAATCATAGTGTTCATATTATAGTCTAATCTAACTAGAGCCCTCTGAAACATATCAATAACAGTGAAGTAGAAACATATAGTAACTCCTTAACATACAAAAATTGCTATTTTAGTTTGAAAAATTACATGACAATTAGCAACTGTTTAGATAATTGTTTTTTATTTGATAAGAATTTTGCATTTTATAGCATAAATAACAGCAATTATAAATAAAATTTTGATGATGAGTTAACTCTTTTTCCAAAAAAAAAATAATAATTTAAATCCCTTTTTAAGTGATTGCTTTTGTTTGCTATATCTTTTATGTTTGCTATATTTAGTCGTTAGTCCATCTTCAAACATCTTGTAACAAATCCCATTTTTTCTTCTTTGCAAGCACAGAATGTAAGTTTTGAATATATTCCCTTCCAGTTTCTTTGATGTTGTAACACTTACATATACTAATAATCGTCGTCAGAAAAACAGTCACCTTTATAGTAACTAATTTTAAAAAAAATTTACTTCTTACAAGAATCGCGATAGTTGATCTTAAAATTGCGTGAATATGAGTAACAATTATGGATTTTGAAATCACATGAATATGAAACTAGATATAAGATTTTGAAAATGAGAAAATACAAACTGGGATATAGAATTTTTCAAAAGCGTAAATACAAATCACGATTCATAATTTTTAGATCGCGTAAACACGAATCATGATGCGTAATTTTTAGATTGCATAAATAAGAATTATGACGCATAATTTTTAGAATGCGTGAATGCGAATCCCAATGCCTTATTTTAAAATCACGTATAAATATGAAAATCAATGTTTGATATTATAAACCGCATGAGCAAATCAAAACATGAATTTTAAACTTGCGTGAATACGAACCGCTACATAGAAAAAGGCGTAAATATGAATCACAATATCGGATTTTTAAATCTCGTAAAAAAGAATCACAACATACAATATTCAAATCGCGTGAATAAGAATCGTAACACGCAAATATGAAAAGCTATGTTGGATATTAAAATCGTGTGATAAGAATTGAGATATTAGCAGATTCCAGGCTTGAGACCTCTAAAAGGCTTGTCAGAAGCAGCGTCATTTGAACTTTGAAAATCGGATCTGAAGGGCGCGTAAAAAAAATTCGGAAAATCTTATCTGCTGCATGTAAAAGGGGAGATAATAGCTAAAATAAGTAAAAATGAAAAAGGATTGGTAGCTATGTAGTTTGAATTTTCTGTTTCTCTTTGAAAATCGGTGAATTTTCTAAAAAAGCAGAATACTTATAAAAAAGTGAAATTTTTAGAAAATCTGAATTTTTGATTAAAAAAAAGCTGAAATTAAAGAGAAAAGTGAAAAAATCGGAAATCCACTAAAAACCGGAAAAATCTCACCCCTGTATCAAGAAAATTGAGGTCCAGAATTTTTGGTATTATAAAAGCCACCAACACTGTTAAGGATGTGTAGCTTAATGTTATATTTTGTTTTTCTGTTTTAAAGCTATAAGAAAATTTACAAAGCGTACAATGAAATAAAAAGATATAACCATAATTAAACCAAGAATTATTAATGAGGGCAATTTTGCATTACACAGGGAAGCAACTACTAACTTGAAAAGAAACAGGCTCAAAGATCAATGCTTTTGAACTTAATGCACAAGAAATTGGATAGGACAATTTTTATTTATGAAATAAAGAATAAAAATAACATTTGTGAGCACAGAGCCTTAAAGAAAAACAAAAATTCCTCGACATACCATTTGTTTCAACATTTCATCAGTATCTGGATCAACTTCAATCACGTCCATGTCAATGGCAGATACCTCAGGCACATAATTATCTCTCCTCTCTCTTTCTTCTTCTTGCAGTTTGATAGAAATACCTCTAACGGGTCCTCTTTGGATACGTTTCATTAAATGAGTGACAAACCTGAAATACATGAACAATAATTGCAAACAAGACCGTAATTCAAATGATAAGATCAGTAGTATCCATTTTTTTTTTAACTAAATGAGCAGTTTTTTAGCAGTTAATTTATTTTTTCTTTTTATCTATAGAAGATAACTCATTTTTATACATAAAAGTAATAGTTACAAACTTTAAAGAATAGAAAAATGCATCCAATAAATTGTTTTCTTAACAACATATAAAAGAATAAATATGCGGCAGGAAAGGACACATTTCTGTTTTCACACTGTATGTTGACATTGAATAAAAAGAGTAAAAACTGAAATTTATCATAATATCAGAATTTCAGAAACCATGAGGAAACCAATTGCAAAAGAAAAAAGATCAAAACATGATCACTTAAATGCAAGATTCAAAACTTCCAAGCCATAATATCATATAGACATGTGATCAGGGTTGGCAAGTTATTGACACATGACAGTTTTTACCGCCATGTCAAAAACCCCTCTGTCAAAAATGTCAAAAACACATAGTTTTGGTAAAACTGTAATTTTATTTGAGCTTAACTGCTTGTAATTTAAAATTAATTCATTTTTGGGCAATCAAATTAGAAAAAAAGTTGTTGAAAGATATGTAAGAACAGATTCTTGCATTTTCCCAACATGATTATATCAAAACATACTATTTGAAGTAAAATATTAGGATACTGAACAAAATTTTTAACATTTCGAAGCATCATTTTGTTTGGCATATTACATTACTGAAGAATGTTAAGATTGATTACTTTCACTCATAAAATCTTGCTTTGAGAAACACGTGTACACATAAAAAGAAAGCCTCATAAAATAAACTTTTCTCATCAATTTTGCTTTCAATATTTTACACAGAAATGAGACATGAAAAAGTCTGGAAATCCTTGCAACATTGCAATAGCCTTTTGTTATCATTATCCTCAATGATCTCGAATCGTCATTAGTCTCGAATTTTGGACTCATCCATACTAAACTCAGAAATCGACTAGGCAATGAGAAATGCGTAAAATTAGTCACTTGCTTCGGCACATTGACCCCAACTACTGAACACGTAATTTTGTTTGTAATTAAGTTTTGTTTAATGTGCTTTTTCAACTGAATAAAAGTTTTTAACTTGACAAAGTAGCAGTAATTCTTGACTTAGAGTTTGTTAGTAGTTACAATGTTTTGAAAGTTTTGTTTAGCTTATTTCTAATATTTAAGAACTGCCAAGTTTTAAATTCTTGAATTTATTAATAGTTCCAAACTTTTTTGTTTGTTTGTTTATTTCTAACAATTAAGAAGTGCAAAATTTTGAATCCTTTGCAAATCAAGCATAATGATAAAAGTATCACTATTTTCAATAAGTATGTTACAATATTTCCGTATGAATGTATATCCTTCTATAAGAATACATGTATATAGGTTGCAAAATCAATAGCAATCATTTACAACATTCATTTATAAAGGCAATTATGTGAAATAATATATTGTTCACTATATGCCATAAATGAAAGAAAACAGTAGGTTTTTGACGGTTTTAACCACTGTCATGTCAAAAACCAGTTTTTGACGACAAAAACCCAACCCTGGTTGTGATTAATAGACTGTTGCAGCATCTTTTGTTTCTTTTCTTATTATTAGATGTTTATGCATGCTGTTACTGTCTATAATCTGCCATTGGAAATTTTAAATATATATATATATTTCAAACAATATTGAAAATTCAAATCGTGCATTTGAGTATTAACTTTTCAAGGCAATAACTCCATGAAATTTTGGGCAGTTCTTGCTATTGATCTTTTCATAGTTTTTAAATCTGATATTCTTTAAACGACATTATTTATGACAACCTAACCTCAAAACTTAACACATATTTGAGGAGTCCGATTCGCGTGATTTCGGCGTCAATAAATTATTCGGCAATTACTACTCCGAATTTTTTTATCATGGTGATTATTTACAAAAGGCGAAGAAATAATTTGTGCTCCCCCCCCCCAAAAAAAAAGAAATGCGAGAATATCACCCATAATATTAGAAAAAAATTATTACACGTTCAATTAAAATATATTATATTGTTTAGTTTTTTTAGTAAACACATCGCTTTTTTTTTTTTTATTTAAAATGAGTAACACATATGTTTGTTATAACTGAAAGTATCTTGCAGAATGCAGAAAGATATTAGTGCTAGAGAGTTTTGTCGCAGATAGCTCGAATAAATTCTGTCATTGGGATTTAATGTAAAGGAAAAAAAAGATTCGAGCACAGATTTAAGGTATCTAGCTTGTTAATAAGTGATTATAGAATTACATGATTTCCTTTTGAAATACTACATTAGAAATTAAATAAATCTACACGAATACAAATAAAAAATGGCAACTACATCACTTGCTACTCATTAAAAAAAAGTTTGAAAGTTTTGTTTCTCTCTAGCAAAACTGCATAACAAAGTCATCATCGCATGTGAATGAGAACTTAGTAAGAAAAAGGAGGGGGATATTTATCGCCAGAATAAATAATCGCCAAGTTTTGTGAACTTTCAGACAGTGAAAATATAAATCGCAGAAAGAGACCATTTAATAGAGTACATTTCGTAGCCACACACAGGCAAATCTGTTTTTTTTTTTTTTTTTTTTAATTATTGTAGTCGCCGTAGCGGATCATAGTATGCAAACATACCTAAAAGAATAAATGGAACAAATGCCTTCTTAAAATTTTGCATAAGCTTCTAAAAGTAAATTTTAAATTAAAGGAACTCTCCCGAATAATATAAAATATTGAATCCCGGATCTCTGTGAATCAGTACACATGCCTAAATATTTTTGATCCCTAGGTTTCTCAAGATTTAAATTCATTATATTGAGAAAAATACATTTTCCACATTTAAATCCACATGAGCAATGCCACGACGGTCATCAGGTCTGAACAAAATGAAAATGGTTATATTCTGGTTCCAAGAATCTTACTCAATTAAAAAATAATTTAACTTCTCTAAGAATAAGTAAGTTGACATTGGTGTCAGATCATTGCAGGGTTCGCCAAGTGGGCCCACTTTGAAAAAACCCGCCCGGGTTTTATTGGGCGGGCCCACCTTGAAAAAACCCACTTGGAACGATAAGTGGGTTTTTTCAAAAAAACATTTTTTTTTTTTACTAAAACTTATTGTTTCGCATTTACTTTTATATAATTTATTGTGCAGCATAAATTTGTCAAATAGAGTTGCATGATTTATATGATTAAGTTTTTAATATTAGTAAAGCAAAAGAAACTCGAATCTTCATATAATTTTATAGTAGGTACCTGCTATTGAAAACTTCAAGTGGGTTTTTTTCAAAAAGTAATATTTTAATGATATTAAATGAAATAAAAATTTAAATAATATACTCTGGAAAGATCAATTTTTCAAATATTGTTGCATACTTTATATATTAATAAACAGGTTATTATTATTAATTCATATGTTTAAAAAAATTGAAAAGAAACAATTTTTTCTTTTTTTTACCACGTGATACATTAACAAATTCAAACAGTTTTATTTTCTGGCTTTAAAAAAAAAAAAAAAGAAAGAAATGCTAAAACTTTTTATCAGAGAACTTTTTAAAATTATTTATCTAAAAATGAAATCATTTTCCTAGGGTTAATTACTTGAAAAAAAAATGGGACAAGTAACTGATACTTTTTATAATTATACGTAGTTTTAATTTCACTTTCACCTTATTATAAAGACATGTAAGACCATTAAATATTTATTTCAGTTTTTTATTCAACTCAAGTCAGATAAAATTTTAGTTTTTACTGATTATAAATATTTACTGATTATAATTTTATAATAGGTAATATCCATATGTTTAATAAATATAGTAAATAAATGTGTGTAAAAACAAAAAAATTAATAAACTTGTTCCATTTATGTTACTGCATTTATATTTTATAATTCCTAATTTAAAAAATTATGAAACATAATGTACTTAACAATAAAGAAGATTCAAATATGTAGTGATAATGCGTTATTTAAACTTAATATAAAATACATATAACCAGGGTTCCCCAAGTGGGCCCACTTTGAAAAAACCCACTTGGTGTTTTTTTTCACAAATTGTTTTTTTTTTTTTTAATTTGGTTCAAAAAGAAGTATCTCCTAATACTATCATTGGACACATCATTGAAGTTAACAAATATTTTAGAAATATGCATCAAGCACATGGATGATCAAATGAAAAAAAACTGCTTGATGACCAAATGATACTAGGTGGAATTCATATTGTGAGCACGTAAAAACTTTTGACAATAATTACCATAAATATGAAGAGATTGTTCTTGAACATCAAAATGAATCTAATGATATGTTGGGCTTTACCATAATAAATAATGTTGGGCTTTACCAATAAACTATCAATTGGGAAAAACAGATATCAATTGTTTCTTAAGCTTTAAAAAAGCTTCAATCAGAAAACATTTCAATTTCAGAAGCTGTTTAAATATGAATTAACTTACAATCGTGTGATGAATTAGAACCCCATAAACATTTTGTAAAAAGATTCAATCAGGCTGTTCAGCCACATCATTTATTAGCATATGCATCCTGGATCTCGAAACAAGGGGACAATTTTTAAATGATGAACAAGACCAATTAGCAGAAAACTGTCTTTCTAAGCATCATCCAGAATTTCTGCCACGTGTTATGGCATTCAAAATTTCCGATCCTGAATACTTTCCAAAATCAATGATGCTCGACACTGTTATTCAACAGTTTTCATCAAAAAATAGTGGAAAATTATGGCAAAAAAAAAAAATAAGTAAATAAAATTCATTGCTTCCACAAAGTTTCTGTCAATTCTTTTTTATTTGCACTCAGCACCAGCATCCTCTGTCTCTATCGAAAGACGCTTTTCAACTTTCGGTTTGGTGCAGAGTAAACTTCGAAATAGATTAGGAATAGATAAAGCTACAAAACTCGTAAAAGTGTATCACCATCTAAGAGAGAAATGTAGACTCTTTGAATCTGCTGTATGATAATAATAATAAGGGAAAAAATGGACCTTTTTGTAAGTTAACTCTTAACATCTGCTGACAATTTTTAACTATTTGGAGAAAGTTTATCACAATTAAAAAACAGTTAAAAATTAAAATATTACTTTTAAGATTTTTTAAATATTAAGATTTCATTTGAATACAATTTATTTTGTTACTTTTAATCATGTTTAAAAATATTGAAAGCAAACAAAAAAATTTTTTATTAAGTGATACATTAAACAATAATATAAACAAATTTAAAGTTTTATTTTCTGATTTTAAAAATAAGCTATAACTTTTTATGTATGCTTTTTAGTGTATGTATTTTAAGATTAATTTGTCTTTTGAAACTATAAAGTTTAAATGTATCTAAAAATGCATATATTTATCTAAATATTTGAAAAAAGGGGCAAGTAACTGATACTCTTTTAATTATACGTAATTTTAATTTCACTTTCTATTAATCGTATTATAAAAACATGGAAGACCATTAAATATTTATTCCAGTTTAATTTTACTACAGGTAAAAGTCAGATGAAATTTTAGTGTTTACTTATACAACTCTATTTAATGGATAAAAATATTTTCACAGTGAAATTTATGAGCACTAAATGAAAAAACCCAAATTCCCCGGGTTTTATCAAATAAAACTCAATTTTCCCCGGGTTTTTTCAATAAAACCCAGGCGGGTTGGGTTTTTTCAAAAATCCCCGGGTTTTTTCAAACCCTGGATCATTGTGGTTCTACTTAAGCTTATGAACTATTATCTGTCTAGTTACAAAATAATTTGTAAGAGATGAACAGTATTGTTACAAATCTTAACCAACTGAAAAAAAAAATCTTCAAAAAAAATTTACAAATTGCTTCAATGGAATATTTAACAGGATTATTTACAACATATATATTAAATTTATAACATTGAACCAACAATCAATATTCTATTTCAAACAGGGAAGGGGTTTTGGACAGGACAGGTGGGTTTTACTGTCTTAAACTGACTAAAACTGTACTTAATTGTCTTAAAGCGTCCAAAACCTTGAACTTTGGTAAAAGGTAAAAATTCTATATGTGTAACCATTGTACACATAAAAATTACATTACATGTATACATAAATATTTGAAATTTTTTATACAACTTACTTTAACTTAACAAAGGAAAATAATATAATAGGAAAAGGTTTATAATTTTTGAAGCTCCACAATTCATTGAACGGCAAAAGTGAATACCTTATCCTTGAAATATAAATATGCTTTTAATACTGTTTAATTATGCTTTTGCATAAGGATAAATAAAGCAATATTAAATAAAAATAATAATTGTTTCAAAAAACTAAATTTGTCAAAGTCAAACTTCAGTTATGTGCTATTGAACGTTAAGAGGACCAAATGAACTTGTGATTAATCTTCCTTTGTTTGTAGTTTAAATTGAAGAGTCAAACAATATTGATAAAACATTACACTTTTAATAACAAATATTCTCTAGTAGATTTAATTATCAATATTATTAGTTCTATGTTTATTTTACCTTTCAAATATTGTTCAGATAAAATTGTGACATAATTTGAGTAAAAGAGCTTTGGACAATGGGGTTTTAAGACAGTTTAAACCTTGGATTAATCCATTCTGTCCTAAACCTTACCTTGCCAACCCTGATTTCAAATAATCGAGTCAAAAATTCTATTTTGAATAATCAATGAATTGTATACAATTAAAACACAGATATACTAAAAGTCTAATGCTGTACAATTACTTGTACGGTAAAATGTTCTTAAGAATACTGAAATAGATTTTATGAAGAAACTTTACCCTGCGATTTTGTTTCGTAGCTTCTTGCTAGGAATGATGGCAATTTCATCGCAAATCCTTTTGTTTGTGTGAAAATCAACCGTCAGGCGAGTATAATATTTTTCAATGATGACCCGAGAGGCTTTTTTTACGGTCTTTGTTCGCACACGACCCTAGAAATTATACAAATTACAAAATTAAAATATACTGTTATATAAATTTAGTTGTCAAGTAGAACTTTATTAGCTGTAATTAACAAATTGCTAATCAAACAAATGTTACAGTAACGTGTTTAACTAAAGATATATATTAGAAAAAAGGAAAACATTCATTTGGTGATAGAATGGATAATAATTATGTGAAAACCATCTTAACTGTTTAAGATCAATACAAAAAATTACAAATGGAATTAAAGGAAAAGATAATTCTCCATACTTAAAATATACCAATAAACAAATTTAACTGTAAAAAAACAAAGATTAATAAAGATTACAATATGATCTTACCATCTTTCTTCCAGAAAATTAGTTCAACCGACGATCAAAACAACATGAATGCAATAGATTGTTGCCAAAACGAACTAAGTAAATACCGATATTAGGGGCGGTGCTAAAATTCTTTACTTTTGGTCATCAAAATGGGCTACAGATGGCGTACAAGCGTACAGCAGAGCTCTTTACCTATGGCAACACTTTGCATGCCTTCACCTTGTTTTCAGTTTCACCTTTAGTTTCTGTCTTGATTTTCAAATAGATTAAAAACTTTTAGGTTATGAAACTATATGGAACTAAAAACAACATTGAACATAACTCTAAAGAAAACGTCATAGAAATTTACGAAATACTTTTCTCAATTAAATACGAAAAATATTAGGAAAGAGGGAAGTAACGCAGTACATTCATAGGAACTGAAAAGAAGAAAAGTGCCGAGACATAAAACTTCTCTTCTTTCCGAATGGCGTATTCGAGCATTGCAATTACGAATAGGGCATAGAGAAAGCAAGTTTCTCCAATCTAAGAAAAGGGATAATCTCTTCTCAGTGCATAACAAAATATCACTTATGCGAATGTGGAGCCAGTGCGAGTGATCTCTAATATCATTTAGTATGCCATGATGGCGATAGTTAGAGAGGCACGTTATTCATGTCACACTGCAGCTGCACAATGGATTATTGACAACGGTCTGGGAAACATTCCTGAGTATGATTCGAATAAATGCCATCACAATTTTTAAACCTCTGCAGAAGGGATTGCATCTTGAAGTCCCTTCCTTAATTAAGACATAGATCTGAAGAAGAAGGAAATCTTCTCCAGATCCCTGTACCCATGGTACTGCTCAGCAACCAACCACAATTCTTTTGGTTTCATGAATTTAACAAGCACGTGTATCACTTATACTCAGTGGGTTTCTCCGGAGTCACTGACCTAATCCCGGCCCTTTCAAACCACAGTCCGGTTCTCTAACGACTGGGCTATCACGGCCATGATACTTGCTGTTGTTGTTAATTTACGTCGCACGAGAGATGCACAATGGGCTATTGGCGACGGTCTGGGAAACATCCCGGAGGATGATCCGAAGACATGCCTTCACAATTTTGATCCTCTGCGGAGGGGATGGCACCCCCGCTTCGGTAGCCCGACGACCTGCGCGTGAAGTCGAGCACTTTACGGTAGCACAGTTTAACGAGGACCAATACCGCACACCCTCGGTCCCTACGCAGACTGATTCAAGTGGTCACCCACCCGCACACTGACCGCAGCCAGTGATGCTTGACTTCGGTGATCTGCTGAGAACCGTGTCTTAACGATCAGTCCACTGCGGGACCATGATACTTGTAAATGCTATCAATGTACTTGCAATTTTTTATTGCTAAATGCTCTTTTATTTCCTCTATAAAAATCAATACAGTGCGTCAAAAAAAATGAACCACTCTGATTACTTTTTGATCCCGAATGTTCGGATTTTCACATTGTAAGACTAAATCTTAATGGTTCGAAGAGTTGACCTCATATATGATAATTAATTAGTGCTGACGATATTTTAAGTTATGAAATCAGTCACAAAAAGTAGTTTCTCTGAATAAACATACCCTTCTTTCAATGGATTCGGATTTTTGCTCCCCCCTCCCTCTAAATATGGGGTATCTGCAATCTGGGCAATATTATCCCTTAGTTTGGTTCAGAAAGTGATTCAAAATGTGGACCTCATAATGTTATTTTTTGCGTATTTCGCCATATCTCGAGAAAGTTTCAAGTGAATTGAAAAAAATTTTCGCACAGCTATAAAATTCGTTTATCCAAAGATAATTTCGTGCAAAAAATTTGCTTTAGTTAATATTTAGTATTTTGTTTAATAATAGTTGAAAAAAGTATGATTGTAAGGTATAAGATTTTTTACAACATTTTAAAGTATGCAATATTATATAGCAAAATACAAAAGTTGAGCGAAAGATGTAGAATAGTTCTCGAGAAATATAATTTTAAATATACGAGTTCTGCAAAGGACTGATCGTTAAGACACGGTTCCCAGCAGATCACCGAAGTCAAGCATCACTGGCTGCGGTCAGTGTGCTGGGGGGTGACCACTTGGATCAGTCTGCTTAGGGACCGAGGGTGTGCGGTATTGGTCCCCGTTAAACTGCTCTACTTTAAAGTGCTCGACTTCGCGTGCAGGTCGTCGGGCTACCGAAGCGGGGGTGCCATCCCCTCTGCGGAGGATCAAAATTGTGAAGGCATGCCTTCGGATCATCCTCAGGGATGTTTCCCAGACCGTCGCCAATAGCCCATTGCACAGCTCTAGTGCGACGTAAACGAACAAAACATACAAAAAAAAATTAAATATGCGACATTTTTAAATTTTGATTTCTCAGGAAATATTTTTTCGATTTCGCTCAAAGTTTGTACTTTGCCAAATAAAATTACATACTTTAAAATGGTGTAAAAAATTTTATACCTTACAGTTCGAAATTTTTTCGACTATTATTAAATAAACTAATGAAAAATAATAAATATTTACTAGAATTTATTTTTTGCACAGAATTTTCTTTGAACAAACAAATAAGTGGGTGCAAATTGTGTGCATTTCAAGCCGCTTAAAAAGCTCTCGAGGTTGAAATATGTAAAACAAATGTTAGGGGATCCAAACTTTGGCTCACCTGACCATACTATAATAGGAACCACATTTTCTAGATTGCGGCTGCATCCTATATTTTTGGGGAGAGAAATTGAGGTTGAAAGAAAGCTATGTTTATTCGATGAAAGTATGTATTTGTGTCTGAATTCGAACTTAAACTTTCGTCTGCAGTAATTAGTTACCGCATATGAGATCACCCCCTCGAACCATTTAGATTGAGTCCTAGAACGTAAAGATCCGATCATTAAAGTTGTTCAGAGTGGTCCGTTTATTTTTTTATGTTCTGTAAACCGAAATTTCGCTCCCTTCCTTTTAAAAAACATCAACGTTTCGCGAGTGTGCAATTCCTTCTGTAAACATGTGACCAAAATGATTAATTATCTATTTTTCGTAATAGCTAGTTAGTTAAACGTGATTTAAAATAAATTTCTGTTAACAGCCTCAGGGCCATTTTATTTCTTTGACGGAACGGACCCGATAAGATTTACCTAACAAATTCCAAAAATTAGTTGCACTACTTTTTAAAAAAGTAGCAAACTACTGATTAAAGTAGCGACTACAGTAAATTAACTACTTGTTGTGAACTACTTCCGATCAATGTTTCTCCAGTTGGCGAATTCAAGAATTTCGATCACGAAGTCTAATAAATCATAATCACGATAATTGTGTTTATAAAATAATATTTTCATATTTGCAAGCTTCTCATTAACAAGGAGCATTACCACAAAATCTCAGAGAACATGTAACCTTACGGCAACATTGTGTCAGAATTTTTTTTATTTTTATATAGTAACGAGCATTTTTGCACTAAAAACCTTTTTGAATAAATTAAAAGTATTGAAATTTCTAACCTTTCATCCAAAAGGGACAAATAAATTATTCCTATAGCATTTTTTTAAAATTTAATGATGCATTTTTTATTTAATGCTACGATAAGGTACACAAAAACAGAAAACGAAAATATTTTTTTAAGGAAACGAAATAAGGGACATATAAACCTTTTCCACATAAATCTTAATAAGTAATTTAAAAAAAAAATTCTGCAAAACCTTGGGATAGGGAAAGCAAATAAACGAGCACAAAACCTACGAAAATACTATGAAATCACCATTATATGAATTTTTTAAATTAAATCAATTTAAATTAAATAGAAAATATTCCTTGTCAATGAGCAATTTATTCCGTACAAAGAAAAATTTGTGTCAATGCTCAAAATGCATGTTTAAGAAAATTGACACGATTCTACATATTTTTTATAAGTGTAAAATCAAAGAAGTGTTTAAGACAATGGACACAGCTCAAAATGCATGTTTACGAAAATGGACACAGATCAAAATGCGTGTTTGTAGAAAACAGACATAATTCAAAATCGTGTTCGAATACGCTATCTGGTGAGAACATCGGTTCTTAATATTTTTTTTCAATTTCCTGAACTCTTTCTTTTAGAACCATGTTCAATATAGTTTTCAGCTCCAAATAATTTTCTAACTTAAAAGTTTCTTATCTGTTTAAAATCAAGACAGAAACTAACGTATTTTCTTCTCCTATGACTCTCCACATGCTTATGGTGAAAGCATGCGAAGTGTTGACACAGGTAAAGTGTTCTGCTCTCTGAGAGGAAAACGTTAAGAAATAAGTATGATTTTTTATCGTAAATATATTAATAGCAACAAATGAAGATATCTTTAAAAGTTTAATTTATTATAAAATCAAGTTTACTAACAGCTAAGGAAATAGATTTTCTATTATCAAAGTGAAATAATTTTTAAGCATGAAAATCAAAAGAACTTTCATTTATTTAATATCTGAAAAACAAACAATGTAATTATTAATTCACCAAACGTGACAAAATATTGAATTTAAACTTAACTCTTTTAAAATGTATTTATTTATAAAATTCGAGGTGTAATCTATGCAAAATGATATAATTCATTAGCTTAAATTATTTTGTTCCTACTATTTTCAAAACCTGTTAGTTTTTTTCCACTAATATATTACTTATTTAACTATTTTGCACGTAATTATTTTAGACAATAAGTAAAATAATTGATAAATCATTTAAATTTAAATAAAAAAGAAGAAAAAAAAATCGTAGCGAAGATGGCGACATAATTTCTCACTACCCCACGAACAGGATTACAAATAACCTGATGATCGGCAGTTAGCGTCAAATATTGAAAAGAATTAGAACATTCTGTGAATCGGATCGCCTCATTAAAATAATCCTATTTCTTTTTTTAAAAAATTAATAAGTAAAAGTTCAGTATTTGATGTTCGCTGTTTCCAAACAACATAAAAAATTAGCATTCTTTAGAGTTTTACTGCGATTAGTTTTCCTAAAAATTGTGAATCTAAACAATTTAATTACTTCATAACTCATTCGAAATTTCCACTAAGTGAGACGAGTTACCACTATATAACTGGCGCTGACGTCATAGGTCAAACGTGTGGGTTGTCCTATGATTGAAGTTCTGTGCCTGACGAATATACAAGTGATTCCACTTCAAGATGAATCTATCTCGAAATAGAATTTATCATTATTTTAAATTTCGAAAGTTTGCACACGAGATGGAAAGCACAAATTGCAGCTGTGTTTCTGAGCTTGATCACAGTATTAATGACAACTGTTTTCCAAAAAATTAGCAAGCAACATTTAAATTTATCACCAATCCTAATTTAATAATTTTTTCCGTTTTAACTAACTTCTAGACAAAACTAAAAATAAGGAAATAATTAACCGAAAAAAATGTGCTTGAAAGAAGAGAAGATAGTTTTATTTTTCGAAAGTAGTGACGCTTCTTTTTCGGAGAGTCTAAAGCGATTTTTTTTAAGTCTATTTGCAAAGGTGTTTTTTAAATTTTTAATAATTAATTATGTAAATTTTTAGCGTATATTAACATTTTTTTTTAATTTTCAAGGTCTTTTTTTTGTATACCACACACAAAAAAAGAAAGAAATAGCGAAAATCAAATCCAGAAGGTCGAAAACACCCAGTGCAGTAAACTGGTACACGTTAAATCTGTCAGGTCACAAAGTTCCCCATATTCCCATAAGAAATTTTGCTTCTGGGGGTACTGAATTGGTCTAAGTACCCTGGATCAGGTCTAAGTTATGATCTGTTGATAAATGAATGGGTCCATCCTATAAAACGTGTGTGATGTATGGGTGTGGCAGAAGTCGAATTGTTAGCCATAGATATCGGTACTGAAAAATAAAAACAATCACACCCCTTGCCTTAATAACCCACGACAACAACAACAAAAAGTAGCAAAACCAAAATAATCATATTCATCCTCACAAAAATATTACTAATTGTTTCTTAAATTGCCAAATTCAATCAGTTTTTAATAATTCTAAATGATATTACGATAATGTTTTTGCAGCTTATTTAACTCAATTGGGCAGAAAATTTAAACAAAGTAAAAATTCATTTAAAGAGAATAAAAAGTTTTCCTAAAAAAACCACCTAGATTAAATTATATCTTGATAGAGTTACCTTAGAACAAATATTTTCATTTCAAAGAACTTCAATTTGAATTATTGAAAAATAATTACATTTTAAAAAATTTATTAATAACGTAATTTAAATGATGACACATTCCCATACATTGACAGCAAAACTTTGTTTACATTTTTTTTATTAAATTAAATATTTTTTTAAACGTTTTATTTTTAAGAGAAAACAGTGTTGTTTAAGTTTCTTAGTTACAAAGTTTTGCTTTAAAAGTCTTATTAATATTATAAACATAAAATAGGGAAACGAAAACCATGAGTTCAAAAAAATGAGAAACCGCAATAATAATAAACATTAATATAATAACAGTAAAATGAAAACTTAATTTGCGAAATAAATCACCTAAATGTGTATCAAATATAATAATACATTTCAAACCTACATACAGAATTATAAATTGATTAAATAAGGGTTCATACGGAGATCAGAAGAAAAAAGCCAAGGAGTCCAAAATTTAAAGCACTTGTCAAAATTTCGCTTAAAAGATAACTAGAATTTTTTATATATATATATAATTGACAAGCACTTATTACAAAGAACTTGAAAAATTTACATTTTGCATAAGATATTTTTTTCTCGTCCTCTTGAAATAAATTTTGATTTTGTCAATCTTCATTAAGAAAAATAAAATTAACACCTTCATACATAAATAAATTTTCCAGTTTCAAATATTTTAATAAATTTTGTTTAAGTACATAATTACAGAAGTTAAAGATTTACATAAAAATCCGGCCAATGTCATATTTGAATACATAAGAAAATATAAGACATTTTATACAAAAAATAAATAATATTAAATAAATAAATAACATAAATCGTTAATTAAGTTTGTTTGTAACATGAAAGTTATTTGTTGCTATTTTTTTCTTCTAACTCTTGCAATTCCAGTTTTTTTTCTTCTAAAGTTTTTCGCAAACTATTAGATTTTGATAGAAAAGTCAAATCATTTAGTTTCTCTGCTTGGTCAGCAAACTCATCAGGGGATTTTGTAAGTTCATCTATACAACGCTGTAAACATTTTATCTTTTTGTTAATGTCATTTAGAGCGTGCTGGTCATCAATTTTTTTGTTGTTGCATTTTTATCTTCTTCAAGATATTGATTGCAGCGTTGCCTCACCATCACAGACTTTCGCAAATCTTCATCAATGACAACCTTTGTCACATCACCATCCCAGCCATTGATGTGATCGCAACAAGAGTTTTCTTTTAAATTTTCCACTTCTATTTTCTTGTTAATGCTAAAACCTCTTTCCACAGTTGTCCAATCACGGTCAAAAAATTGACCGTGATTTAACAGAATAAACTTTTTGATGCATGGCCAAACTTTGAAATGTTTTATTTCAAAATAAGGAGAAAAATATTCATCCTATCTCATTTTTTCAGGATCAAAATTTAAAAAATCTACAATATTTTCAGAAACTGTCTCATAGAACATCACAATCAGAGATTTTTTTTATCAGATTTAAATATGCCAAGCCATGTATGAGACATTTCATTTTGGTTAAGCATCCTCGTTTATCTCCAACTAAATTTTTTTGGAATCAAGCAAGACACACAATGCTACACTTAGCTGGCGACTTGGAAATGATGACAGATACCATTTTAACAAGAGAAGACTTTAAATCTTTATGCAACAACAATATTTGCATTTGATAAATGTATTTAATAAATACAAACATTTGCTTACCTTCAAAGAAATTAATTGATTAAGAGTCTTTTTAATATTCGATGTACTTCTTGATTTCAAAAATCGCGCTCAATTTATTTGGAGAATGATGAAACAAATAAAGTAGCAAAATATTTTAAACTCTAATGCAAATATATTGTAAACCCGATAATAAAGCAATTAATAATTTCAATTTAAACGAATGGTAATCAATTAAAATAAAAGTAAACGAAAAAGAGCTTTTTTACTAAATTAAAATTTTGAAATAAACACTGTATTTTAATGTTAAAATGAAATGAACTAAAAAAAAATGCATCGAATCGTGAGAGCACCTTTATGATGACCTGAATATGACCTAGGGTCTATGGACACTAAATAGTCTATCGAGTAATGGTAACACTTAATTTACGTTCATGGAGAGCTGCACAAAGAGCAATTGGCGATGGTCTGAGAAACATCCCCAAGGATGACCTGAAGACTTGGTGTTTTACTTTGATTGACTTTGGTGTTTTACTGGGAACAGTATCTCTATGATCAGTCCAATGCGGGACAAATAGTCCTTTGAGAATAAATTATAAATATATTAAAACGAATTTCTTCCAAAACTAAGAATTTTTATTGATTCAGAAAACAAGATCATGTTACAATATTCAAAAGTTGGCTATAAAATACTAGTGATCCCACTAATATAAAACATAATGTTATGCCAAATACAATGTAGAAATGTTCTACGCATCCAACAGGTAATTCAAGCTTTACTTCATGAGTCTCCTAAAAAAATTTTAAAAATATAAATAATTAAAAAAACATGTTATAAAAATTTATATAATAATATATAATGAAAAAAAAAAACACTTCACAATAAACTTAGTTTTCCTGGAAATTTGAGGAGAGAATTAATTATATAACAATGCTGGAACTTTTTTTTCTCCAATTTTATATAACTACTTATTTTGAAATGTATCTCTATTTTCATTTGATAAATTTCATTTCTGTTCCTTGGTTAATCATGAATATTATTAAGAAAAATAGCATAATTTATTCTTTAAATAGATTTCTTAAATAATTATAAAACATGCATTTAGAAATTTGTGGAAATATTTAAATATAAAAAAATAGCAAATCAAAACATAATTTTTAATTTATAAACACACATTTTAACTTCAGTGCCTATTTTTTGATGATTTGCTGTAATGTGCAATTATCAAGCATGGGATATTAGTTAATTTCCATAAATTAATTAATTTATTATTATTGTTGCAGCATAAACAGAGTGTTTTAATAGAATAAAAAAAAGAACACATTGAAAATATGGTGATAAATCTCAATCATGCACGCTAAATTCTACCCTCCCACCTGCAAAAACAGAAATGGGATTCAGGGGTTTGATTCCTTAAGTAGCAGAGAGAGTACAGTACACTATGCGAATGGGGTGTGCCTTCCTAAATTAGACATCAATAAGAGCTCAAATTTTATACAGCACCTACTTTTTCGCCAAGAGCAGACATATTTGGCCAAAAGTGGCAACTGAATAATGTTGATGGACAAAATGTATTTAATATAGTTTCGTTTAAAGAGCCTTTTTAATATTCTGGTTGTAAATTAAATGGATGGACGTTTTTTTAATTGTCTACTTTGACGTTACCTTTAACAGATTGAATTAAAATAGTGGAAGCAAGCAAGATCATAATTTATTTTTGTTTGGGGGGGGGGGGAATACCATCTTCTGTTTTAAATTTGAAGCGTTAAATAATTGTTAGGCAATCTAATATAAAACTCTGACCTTAATATATCAAAAACGCAAGGGTAAAAGTAAATTTTTTAACGTTTCATGTATATTTAAAAACAAATTAATATTTATTAAAACCACGCTTTTCAAGTGGAAAATAGCATAATAGGATAACAAAATGATTGGAAACAATTTTATTTTCCTGAGTCCTAAAACAAAAAATGTAGAGCTCAGCATTTTTGAAAGACGTCAGGGGTAAGGGCAGTTTTTCAAAAGTGATAGAAGTGTTTCTATTTTGAATTATGCGCTTTATGTTAGTTAAGACTTGATATTCAATTTAGTTCGACAAAAATTAAAACATTTAAAAAAAGTAAATTTTAAAATTTTTATTTTAGTTTTATGTCTGTAAGTTTCTTTGAGTTTCTACTTAAATTTCGATAAATAAAGTAGTGATAATATCGCCCTTAATTTCATTCGCATTATTTAAAAACAATAAATTGGATTAGCATCAGGCACTAGTTGGAATTTTAAGCGCAATAGCTTGTTGGAAGGGGATCGAAATTTCGATGGGCATTAAGTTCACTTAGACTTTGAAATAGCTTAAAGAGAAATCTGTTAAGAGCAGTTTAGAATATGTTTGATACTTGTATTATTATCCAACATAGAACTCTAATTAAAATTTAAACACAGTAGCTAGTCAAAAAGTAGTCAAAATATTTATAGTACCAATAAATTTCAGATAAGATAAGAGAGGTAAATGCTGCTCGTGTTGGTCAGAAAAAGATTAAAACTTATATTGTTCTCTGACACAAAACTACAGTTGAAATTAGAGAACCTTAGTTATTCAGAAGGTGATCGAAAATTTGGACATACAAAATATTATATTTGTTAATAAGTCTTATTGTAGCTATAATGATACCAATGAAACCTCCATTGCCATCATGAATAGTGTTACAAAAAGAGATTTAATAGAATAAAAAAAAGAACACATTGAAAATATGGTGATAAATCTCAATCATGCACGCTAAATTCTACCCTCTAAGTGAGTGCACTGGCTAGTTAAAAAGTGGTCAAAATTTCAATTACAACATTTTCCCATTACAGATCCGAATGTGATTTAATCAAAACTTTATTAAAAATGAAAGAAACGTTTTTAATGAATTTGAGTAATTAAATTATGAAAATTAAACGAACAGTTTATTAAAAACAAACAATGTGCCCCCCCCCTCGTGCTACACCTATGCATTCAACACTTGCTGAGGAACCTAAATTATTAAAATGAAATTAGAATTAAAAAAAAAAACAACTAAAACTTAATAAAAGTACACAAATTATTTAAATATAACCAAAATTTTATATTCCTTAATAAACTAATTTTAATCTTAGAAAAACTGTATCAAGGAATTAATGAATTAATGTTATGATCTACAACAGTTTCCTTTTCTCATGAATATTTTCTTGAAGGGCCAGGTTTAGAAATTTTAAATTTTATTCTAATCATTGTTCCTTTTTTTTAAATGCTTTTTTTTTTGTTTAAAAAATATGCGAAAACAACTATGAAAAAACACTACAATGTTAAACTCAGTAATAAGTTAAATCAAAACCAAAAATAAGTTTTAACTTCAGTAAATTTTATCAGAAATACATTTAATGTAAAATGAACTAAGTAAAAAAAATAATGAAGTATTTAATTATGTTATATAAAAGCACAACTCACTCTAAAATTTAATGAAAACTATTCTAACAAATCTTGGTTAATTTTTATTTTATATGAACTTAGCAATTTTATGTCTGGTCATTTTTTTAAAAAATTTCTTCTTATTTCATATTTTCTTCTATAGTCTTGAGAATCATCAATTTTTCATCGAAGGAACCTAACTTCTCATGCAGTACTTTGAGTTAAGTTGTATAAAAGTATAGATCTAATTTTTACATTGAAAATATGAAGGTAAACTTTGCTTTATCTTTAACATTAGAACTTGCATTCTATTAAATAATTATAAACTTAAAATAATAATAATAAATACTGTAAATGAAATTGTATTCAAATAGTCAATTTATATTAAGAACAAATTACAAGACAAAATAAAAATTGTGACTTGAAATAGTTTCTAACAATGCAAATATAATCATGGGTAACAAATAGATACAAATAAAATAATAGGTAAATAATTACTATTTAGAGAAAAAAATATTACATAAAAGAGCTTAAAATTGCAATAACTTTGAAATAAATAAATAAATAAATCTCGTTAATTTTATAATTTAAGATGGTCTAATCAGCACATCAAATTAGTGTGCTAATTTATATTTTGTGCTAATTTATATAAACCAGCTAATATTTTTTACTACATGTTTAACAGCTAATAATTCTCGAACTAATAATCACATCGTACATTTTTTTATTTCTTCAAAAAAATTTTTACGTAATTTTGTAATTTCAAGCTTCTAAGTTTTGTAGTTTTAGCGTGTCAAAATAATATGCAATGTAATAACAGAAAAAAAGTGAGAAAAAATCGTAAAAAAAAAGCACTTAAAATTGCAATAACAACAATTTTGGAAATTTCTAACTCAATTAATTACTGAATATGGTTTTTTTCAGCATGAGAAATTTCAACTAAATATTTGCATTCCTCTGTATGGTATTTTTTCCTACAAGTTTAATAGTTAATAATTCACGCTCTAATTATCAAACGTTAATTTTTTTTCTATCACAATTTCTGTACATTTTTTCACACTCTTTAGTAATATTGAGTTTCTAAGTCATATAGTTTTTATGGAGAAAGCCAAAATGTAATGTATTGTACACACTAAACCCCTTATGATTTTTAAACATAGAGAGATAATTATTTTGAAAATTAGTTTTTTATTACAATTTATAAAATATATTTTTTTGAAATAGAAATTATTTTCTTGAAAAAAATAGTCTCAATAAATAATACATTACTAAATTAAATATATTTAAATATTGATGCAAGTTCTATGGATAGAGCTCAACATTTTAAAAAAGAACTTATTACCATTTTATTATATTGTCTTTAACATATCTGCTCTATTAAACGATGTCAGAAATATTGAAACCTAATCTTAAGACTAAAAAGGTTTGTAAAAAATTACATGGTAAATTTAGTTCATTCAATGTAATTTAATCTAATGCCATTCAAATACATTCTATATAGAAAAAAAAAAACAGACATTTACTACACAAATTGCAACAAGCGACATAAAATTTTTAATTTATTGGAATTTAATCAGAAAAATTATTTATAGAAAAGAAAAACAAGCATTTACTACACAAATTGCAAAAAATTACGTGGAAAATTTAATTAATTGATTGGAATTTTATCAGAAATATTCTTAATAGAAAAAAAAAACATTTACTAGATTTGAGGCATGCATTACGAGTTACGAACTTTAACTGGTTTTTGTGAAATATTTTCAGACTGGATATTTAATGATAGAAAAATGATTTCATTCCATACTAACAAAAATAGTGTGAAATTAAATTGAACTTATAAATATTTAGTAAAACTTCATTATTTCATGCTAGGTTTTTGTTACTTTTGGAAGTGAATATTAGCAACACAAATCAAGATAGAATGTTATGCAAATTAAAAGCTTTTCAGATTTTTTTCATTAGGTGGAATATCCTAAGAATAGGTTGCATCTAGGATGTCAAGCCGTTTATATGTGACTTCCTCTGGAAGTCACAGAATCCTAAAGATGAATACTTTCAGGATGTCATAAAGAAATCAGTGTGTTGTGTAGTACAGGGCCCGAAATTAACGATGATCCAACCACTAAAATTTATCTTGGGCCACTATAAAATAATTATGAGTGGTCTTTCAGACCAACAATTGATGAAAAGGAATGATAAGCTTTTTTAATTTTGGTTTCATGTTTTGGTTTGTAACAAAATAGCATACTTCATAGCATTACACATTCTCTGTGCATAGTTATTTAAATCCACTTCCTAAACTTAAAAAAAAATTTAATAGAGATATGCAAACGGATCAGTAAAATTTTATTGACAAGTAGTATCTTTTAGTTACTGATCCTTAGAACTGACGACGATTTATTTTATTTACTCTTGTAACATATTTATTAGTTTCATGTACTTACTGCGTCTAGATGTTTCCATGAAGTTGCTTTAATTGAGCATACACCATTTGAAGAAATACCTAAAGAGATTTGAATTAAACAAAGGCTCAAATGCATAAGAAAACAGTGTATAAAAAACATTATAAAGGAGATCACTATTAATAATTCTTAACTAATAACAATTTTCTCAATAACAAGGTCTCAAGCAGCCTTCACATATAGTATGTTACCTGGTTTCAGCAAGCTTTGCTCACGATCAGTAGCTAGTTACGAGGTGGATTGATGCTGTTTTTTCGGCTGAACCTTCCTGTTTTACGCAAGGGATGGACCAACAGGAGGTAAGGAAGTGTAGTTTGTCTTTTACTTAGAAAAAGAAACTTAAAAAATTGTGGAAATCTTTTATATCTCTGTTTTTAGCAGAATGCAAACTATTAATTTACACCTCTTAAATTTTTTCAACTATCAAACTTTTCTTTGTTTTTGATTATCATTTTCAACATTTGGAAAAGTTAATACAAGCATCTTAATGCTTTTCTATGGTTAAAAAGTTTGCATAAATATCTGTTAAAGGTAAAGTTTATGCTATTGAGTATTTTTAAAAATATACATATTTCCGAAAGTTATTTATTAAAATTTTCTATTTCATTCAGTCTATCCTATCAAATAGACCAGATTAAAAAAAAAGCCTGAATAGTCATACCTGCTGGTGCTTCATTAAAATAAAGATTTGACAGATCAAGACTTATCCAGACTTTGTCACCAAATATAGCACAGGAGTGAGGTTTCTGATATCGCAAGTGAATTGGCAAATCAAGCTTGTAATGAATATTATCCTGTGACTTCAAGAGAGCTTTAAATTTTAAAGCTTTGGCCCTATGAGCTGGATTTTCAGTGTTGATACTTTCTGAATTATCAATCTGAAAATATAAGAAACATTTTTAAATAAAAACTCTATTTCGCTGTAATGACATTTCTTACATTCTCTAAACATTAAACATTCTCTTAATTTAAAAAATGCAAAACATTATGAATACAAATTTTGAGATGTGCATATCGGGACATGCAGTTGACACTCAACAGAATACTTTCTGTTGTCGAGTGAAAATGGTAGGTAAGTACTTTATTTACGTTACACTAGAGAAGTGAAAATGGATATTACAATGAGTGATTGTGACATCATAAGATTATAAAAATCATAAGTCACAAATCACTAACGTTAACAGTGAAAAAATATACAAAGAAGAATGTGAAACCATCCCTTCTTCTTCCATGCTGACATAAAAATACTAAAATAGACAAATCTCACACAAAAATGGCAAATAAAATTTTTTTAAAAATGTCAAATAAAGTATGATACATGCATTCATTGTAGCCTTTGAAAAACTTTTGACAAAGATTGAAAATGTATTCTTTTAAACCTAATTATATTCTTTTAAATAGAAGAGGTGTCTTAAGATTATAAGATTTTTTCACTCTCCCCTTCACTGTTACAATGGTTTCTGCAAATATTGCCTTTCATCCACATTGTGGGGTAGCTAACAGAGGCAAGAGGGTATATCTGCACACAGGAATAGCTTTAAAGGGAAGTCAAATTAAAAAAAAAAAAAAGAAATAAAAGAAAATTTTAAAATTAAATGCTTTACTTTAAAATATCCCAATTGATATAAAAGCCCAATTGAAATAAAAAAACATTGATATAGGGCATACCGGGAAGTGGCACTTAACTAGACCTAGTATATATTTTGGACATTTCCCAAAGTGACTGTCAACATTCACTGGTGGAAGTCAACAACCACCAATTTTGATCATTCATAGTAACATATATTTTCCTAACGTTTTGACCATAGAACAAGGAAATGAACCATAGAGACCATAGAAATTTTGACCATAGAAAATTTACTATATCCCTTAACCTTTATTTATTTAATTCCAGGTGCTTCGCCTTTTATGTCAAAAGAATGGTAATTTATATAATTTCTGGGAAACTTTTGCAATTAATTGTCAATGGAAGCACTTTTTTAGAAACTACTAAAAATGCCTAACACTTATTTTTCAAGTGATTTGTTTGGGAAATGAAACTCAACTTTGGCTATATATAAATGAATTGTTCGGTTTGATATTTTTAATTTCACTAAATTAACATTAACTCTAAAAACACAAAATTGGACTTGATACATTGGCTGTTATAATGGAAGCATTGCTGACAAAAGGAAAGAGATTCGTAATGAAAGATATGATGAAAGAAAGGCTGTTCATTTTAATATTGATTAATTTAAAAGTCTGATTTTAAAAATTAGACACACTATATCTTATTTTAAGCTTTATTTTCAAAATGCTGATAAACAAATATTGACCTGAATAAGTCCACTTTTTAATTCATTAGCCAGTTGATAGGGATCAACAAAAATGTCAGGTGGTAGGTTTTCTTCAATCAACAGGCAAATTGTTCCAGAGACATTATGAGCAACAACACTGTATGATAATGATCTGAAAAGGCATATTATAGGTTATTGCACTAAATAAATTGTCAATAATTAAACTAAATAATTTTGTTTAAGTAATTACAAATAATTCAACTATTATCAAAGACAATAAGCAGCTGCCTCTTGGAATAAGATCAGTTCTTTCATTTACAGCTCACAAGAACAAAAATACACTTCACCAAATAAAAATTTCATTAAGATATTAATTATTCAAAATACTTGGGATCATACCTACTTTTGATAACATATATATATACATAATAGTATTCACATATAATGGCAACTTAATAAATATTTAACTCTTCTACAAGTGTATTTCAAGCATTAAAAAGCAGAAAAATTCCATTAAAAAAACTAATCACTGTTAAATTATAAAAAAAATTTAAATTTGTGATCATATACAATATTTTATTTAAATACTTCTACTTTTCATATAAATTATGTCAAATATGCTAAATGAAAGAAATCGAAATAGTAACACATGTCTTCGTTAAAGGTAAGTCAGTTCTTTTTTACGAAATAAGTCATTGTTTTTACTATTTATTCATTTCACACCCTTTGAAAAAAAAAAAAAGACACTCTTCCAGTGTGTGTAGAACATTAAAAGAAGAAAAATGAAAGCACTCTTCAACAAATAATGACAAGATGTATGCACACATTGCTTCCTTCATGCAATTGGAAATTTGTAAGAATTGCTTCAATTGAAAGCTGAATGATGACGCATAAATAGTTATATATATCATAGTGCGTCAGTGTTCGAACAAGATGTCTGTGATGCAACTGACCCTATGCAGATCACCCTTGATAGAAGCCACTTATCTAAAGCAGGCAAAACTGAACAGTCAGAAAAATGTCTGTATGAATCAGAAAAAGAATGAAACAAGATTTCCTTGTTTTCTGCCAACCACTTTTGAAAGATGCAGAAAAACTATAGTAGCTGCCAGAAATAATATACATGAACTCTCTCCAGATATATATACATGCCAAAAATGTGTAAACATTGACGAAAATTTTCTTTCTTTGCTTCATGTAGCCTTTTCCCCACAATAAGGTCAATGCATTTGACTTGCAGGAGAGCTGGTATGTATAGTAATCAACATAAGGTTTCATAAAAATAAAAACATTTTTTTATAAAAATTGGAGATTTTCAAACAAATTTTACTAAAATAGGTGGTGACAAATAATTAATATTGCAATATAGAAGAGTTAATTGTAATTGCTTGCTAAAAATTTAATTGGGATTATGAGTTCACACAAAGCTTTTCATTTAATCAAAACACAATTGACCATGAAATTTGAGAAATATTGAAACTAAAAATATAACAACAAAGTTTAATAGTAAATCCCTGTAAATCATTTAAATGGAGATATTTTTGTACACTAATTGTTTTTATTTGTTTTGTGCTTGTACATTACAATTGTAATTATTTTTGTACACTAATTTGATATTTTGTTTCGCAATTTCATGCCACATGTTTTGAAGACAAAACTTATAACTATTTAAAAACATTTTCAAAAATTGACAATAAAACAGAACGACTATACGAAGTAACTATTTTACAATTTATTAACAATATACCTATGGAAACCCAAAGTTGAAACAGATTTCTGTAGAACAGCTAAGTTAGAATGAACTTCGTAACATTTATTTAACAAGAGTAGAGGAATAAAACAAAATGTTAGAAAGACCATAGTAGAAGTGAATTAAGGCAGTCTAAAATGTTTGTTTCTTTTTGCAAAAATATTTTCACCTGTAAATGTTTCCCATACATAACTCAAAAAAGTAACGGATTCCAAAAGATTAATAGCTTTAAAACGAAAATAGTGATATTTGACTAGTGAAGAATCGGGGAAGGTTTCCTTGGTTTACCGATAATTTTCATTCATTGTCGCAACCATAGATATAAAGGCAGAAAGATCAATCACTCGACCAGGGACTAATATAGGGGATAAGGACATTTAACTTTCCCCGGGGGGGGGGGTTCAGAAAAGCAACACGCTTTTGACAGACCGGTTTTACGCACAAAAAGTGGCGTTCGCGTCGTTCCAGTGATTATTTTCTAACATCCCCGCCGTACCTTAGCATTGCGCGTAATCGATGTTGATCATTAAAAAGCAATTTAATTTAAATTCTAAAATTTTTTCATTTCCGTAAACCAGTATATTATTTTGTATATTGTTTAAAGATGTCTATTCATTGCTCATAATTTATTTGTTAGTTTATTGAAGCTTTAAAAGCAGAGATCATTCAGATTACGAGCAATTATATACTATAGTTTCGGTTTTGTTTAGTTTCGGTTTACAGAACTTAGGATAATTAAAATCGAAGGAAGGATATTTGCTTATTCAACCATAGTTATTAGTTTGGAGAGTCTGGTTCTATTATAACTGAAGTATAGATGCTTATATTAGCTTTTTTTTATATTTAAAAATATGATTTAACAGAACGAGTTCAAAACTAAAATCCTTTGAATTTTATAAGTTTACTATTATTGTTTTAAAATCGTTAGAATTAAAAATGCACATTAATGACATATTTTTTTTAAACAAAATATAAGCCATAATTAATTTTGTTAAATTTTCGTAATCGTAAATTTGTTAAATTTTCCGATGAGAATTAAAAATAATTATTTGTAGCATTTATTATGAATTTGATTGAACTATCTATTAATTTCCGATCCTTATTAATGCCTTTGCACAAATAATTATTCAAATTATTATTATAATATATATGTGTGTGTGTGTGTGTGTGTGTGTGCGTGCGTGCGTGTGTATTTAATTGCCCACAATCAAATGCTCTTCATTTTGTTTTGATTTAACAAGGAATAAAGATTGAATAACTCATAATTTATGTAAATATTTAAACATTGCTGCCTTCATGAATGCTTTTTTAATAAAACAATCATATTTTGCGTTACGCGTAAATGGAAACCACGAAAAGATCATTCAGATTGCTTGACGCTTAAGGAGTTCCAGCGAAATGCTCAGTAATCGTAATGAATATTTTTATATAATAAATCATTTTTTTAGCGTCTTTGACAGACGGTCAATTATTTCGGTGAATATAGCGAGATGCTCTTCATATTTTTTGTAATTTTAAACTCATTCCAAAAATCAAAGTAACGTGCAATTTAAATATTAGAGTAAAATAATGTTTATAAAAGCTTTTGTGGTAACCTATATATTATTTAAAATTAAATTAAAATTTAGACAAATCAAATGTGGCGTTAAATGCAAAGGAAAACCACGAAAAGTCTTCTAGATAACTGAACAATAATGACAATACAGCTGTATGTTCATTATCGCAATGAATTATTCTTTTAACCATTAATTTTTTTATCATTCTTGACAGACAATTTGTCATCTTAGTGGATGTTGTGAAATACTTTTCTTATATTTTTAACTTTTAACACGACCCAGAAATCAAAGTAACTTGCAATTTAAATATCAGAGAAAAATCATGTTTATAAAAGCTTTTGTAGTAACCTATATATTATTTAAAATTTAGACAAATCAAAAGTTGCGTTAAATGCAAAGGAAAACCACGAAAAAGTCTTTTAGATAACTGAACAATAATAACAATACAACTGTATGTTCATTATCGCAATGAATTATTTTTTTAACTATTAATTTTTTTATCATTCTTGACAGACAATTTGTCATCTTAGTGGATGTTGTGAAATACTTTTCTTATATTTTTAACTTTTAACACGATTCAGAAATCAAAGTAACTTGCAATTTAAATATCAGAGAAAAATCATGTTTATAAAAGCTTTTGTAGTAACCTATATATTATTTAAAACTAAATTAAAATTTAGACAAATCAAATGTGGCGTTAAATGCAAAGGAAAACCACGAAAAAGTCTTCTAGATAACTGAACAATAATAACAATACAGCTGTATGTTCATTATCGCAATGAATTATTTTTTTAACCATTAATTTTTTTATCATTCTTGACAGACAATTTGTCATCTTAGTGGATGTTGTGAAATACTTTTCTTATATTTTTAACTTTTAACACGATTCAGAAATCAAAGTAACTTGCAATTTAAATATCAGAGAAAAATCATGTTTATAAAAGCTTTTGTAGTAACCTATATATTATTTAAAATTAAATTAAAATTTAGACAAATCAAAAGTTGCGTTAAATGCAAAGGAAAACCACGAAAAAGTCTTTTAGATAACTGAACAATAATAACAATACAGCTGTATGTTCATTATCGCAATGAATTATTTTTTTAACTATTAATTTTTTTATCATTCTTGACAGACAATTTGTCATCTTAGTGGATGTTGTGAAATACTTTTCTTATATATTTAACTTTTAACACGATTCAGAAATCAAAGTAACTTGCAATTTAAATATCAGAGAAAAATCATGTTTATAAAAGCTTTTGTAGTAACCTATATATTATTTAAAATTAAATTAAAATTTAGACAAATCAAAAGTTGCGTTAAATGCAAAGGAAAACCACGAAAAAGTCTTTTAGATAACTGAACAATAATAACAATACAGCTGTATGTTCATTATCGCAATGAATTATTTTTTTAACCATTAATTTTTTTATCATTCTTGACAGACAATTTGTCATCTTAGTGGATGTTGTGAAATACTTTTTTTATATTTTTAACTTTTAACACGACCCAGAAATCAAAGTAACTTGCAATTTAAATATCAGAGAAAAATCATGTTTATAAAAGCTTTTGTAGTAAATGAAATGAAAAAATTTGAAATTTTGAATGAAAATAATTAGAATTTCCATTACACATAAATGAAAACCAAGAAAACGCTTTATTAGCAAACTAATTGTACGCTAACAGGCTAGCTTGGAATGTTTACTAAAATGCTCTTTATTTTATTTATTTTTCGTAAGTACATAAATTGTGTGTTTTATTTCATTTCAAATATTTGAATTTCAGAATGATATAGAGAATTAATTTTAAGAACATACTAGTTTTCTTTTTTTTTTTTAATTTTAAAATTTAAAAATTATAAATCTTTAAAAAAATCTGAAAAAAAATTTCATAAAATTTGCGAATTTCAGATTTTTCTGGCAAAGAAACTAAATGTTATCAATTATTATTAATCATTACAACTTATATAAATCAAATAAAAAAAGAACAAATTATGTACAGCTGCAATAAACAAAAACCGCAGTTCACTAGAGGGCGTGGATATAGAGTACAAACTGGTTACTAGACCAGTGTTGTCAACGTTCACCGTGACGTCCGTTTGGTCGAGTGCATAGATATAAAGGCAGAAAGATCAATCACTCGACCAAACGGACGTCACGGTGAACGTTGACAACACTGGTCTAGTAACCAGTTTGTACTCTATATCCACGCCCTCTAGTGAACTGCGGTTTTTGTTTATTGCAGCTGTACATAATTTGTTCTTTTTTTATTTGATTTATATAAGTTGTAATGATTAATAATAATTGATAACATTTAGTTTCTTTGCCAGAAAAATCTGAAATTCGCAAATTTTATGAAATTTTTTTTCAGATTTTTTTAAAGATTTATAATTTTTAAATTTTAAAATTAAAAAAAAAAAAGAAAACTAGTATGTTCTTAAAATTAATTCTCTATATCATTCTGAAATTCAAATATTTGAAATGAAATAAAACACACAATTTATGTACTTACGAAAAATAAATAAAATAAAGAGCATTTTAGTAAACATTCCAAGCTAGCCTGTTAGCGTACAATTAGTTTGCTAATAAAGCGTTTTCTTGGTTTTCATTTATGTGTAATGGAAATTCTAATTATTTTCATTCAAAATTTCAAATTTTTTCATTTCATTTACTACAAAAGCTTTTATAAACATGATTTTTCTCTGATATTTAAATTGCAAGTTACTTTGATTTCTGGGTCGTGTTAAAAGTTAAAAATATAAAAAAAGTATTTCACAACATCCACTAAGATGACAAATTGTCTGTCAAGAATGATAAAAAAATTAATGGTTAAAAAAATAATTCATTGCGATAATGAACATACAGCTGTATTGTTATTATTGTTCAGTTATCTAAAAGACTTTTTCGTGGTTTTCCTTTGCATTTAACGCAACTTTTGATTTGTCTAAATTTTAATTTAATTTTAAATAATATATAGGTTACTACAAAAGCTTTTATAAACATGATTTTTCTCTGATATTTAAATTGCAAGTTACTTTGATTTCTGAATCGTGTTAAAAGTTAAATATATAAGAAAAGTATTTCACAACATCCACTAAGATGACAAATTGTCTGTCAAGAATGATAAAAAAATTAATAGTTAAAAAAATAATTCATTGCGATAATGAACATACAGCTGTATTGTTATTATTGTTCAGTTATCTAAAAGACTTTTTCGTGGTTTTCCTTTGCATTTAACGCAACTTTTGATTTGTCTAAATTTTAATTTAATTTTAAATAATATATAGGTTACTACAAAAGCTTTTATAAACATGATTTTTCTCTGATATTTAAATTGCAAGTTACTTTGATTTCTGAATCGTGTTAAAAGTTAAAAATATAAGAAAAGTATTTCACAACATCCACTAAGATGACAAATTGTCTGTCAAGAATGATAAAAAAATTAATGGTTAAAAAAATAATTCATTGCGATAATGAACATACAGCTGTATTGTTATTATTGTTCAGTTATCTAGAAGACTTTTTCGTGGTTTTCCTTTGCATTTAACGCCACATTTGATTTGTCTAAATTTTAATTTAATTTTAAATAATATATAGGTTACTACAAAAGCTTTTATAAACATGATTTTTCTCTGATATTTAAATTGCAAGTTACTTTGATTTCTGAATCGTGTTAAAAGTTAAAAATATAAGAAAAGTATTTCACAACATCCACTAAGATGACAAATTGTCTGTCAAGAATGATAAAAAAATTAATAGTTAAAAAAATAATTCATTGCGATAATGAACATACAGTTGTATTGTTATTATTGTTCAGTTATCTAAAAGACTTTTTCGTGGTTTTCCTTTGCATTTAACGCAACTTTTGATTTGTCTAAATTTTAAATAATATATAGGTTACTACAAAAGCTTTTATAAACATGATTTTTCTCTGATATTTAAATTGCAAGTTACTTTGATTTCTGGGTCGTGTTAAAAGTTAAAAATATAAGAAAAGTATTTCACAACATCCACTAAGATGACAAATTGTCTGTCAAGAATGATAAAAAAATTAATGGTTAAAAGAATAATTCATTGCGATAATGAACATACAGCTGTATTGTCATTATTGTTCAGTTATCTAGAAGACTTTTCGTGGTTTTCCTTTGCATTTAACGCCACATTTGATTTGTCTAAATTTTAATTTAATTTTAAATAATATATAGGTTACTACAAAAGCTTTTATAAACATGATTTTTCTCTGATATTTAAATTGCAAGTTACTTTGATTTCTGAATCGTGTTAAAAGTTAAAAATATAAGAAAAGTATTTCACAACATCCACTAAGATGACAAATTGTCTGTCAAGAATGATAAAAAAATTAATGGTTAAAAAAATAATTCATTGCGATAATGAACATACAGCTGTATTGTTATTATTGTTCAGTTATCTAGAAGACTTTTTCGTGGTTTTCCTTTGCATTTAACGCCACATTTGATTTGTCTAAATTTTAATTTAATTTTAAATAATATATAGGTTACTACAAAAGCTTTTATAAACATGATTTTTCTCTGATATTTAAATTGCAAGTTACTTTGATTTCTGAATCGTGTTAAAAGTTAAAAATATAAGAAAAGTATTTCACAACATCCACTAAGATGACAAATTGTCTGTCAAGAATGATAAAAAAATTAATAGTTAAAAAAATAATTCATTGCGATAATGAACATACAGTTGTATTGTTATTATTGTTCAGTTATCTAAAAGACTTTTTCGTGGTTTTCCTTTGCATTTAACGCAACTTTTGATTTGTCTAAATTTTAATTTAATTTTAAATAATATATAGGTTACTACAAAAGCTTCTATAAACATGATTTTTCTCTGATATTTAAATTGCAAGTTACTTTGATTTCTGAATCGTGTTAAAAGTTAAAAATATAAGAAAAGTATTTCACAACATCCACTAAGATGACAAATTGTCTGTCAAGAATGATAAAAAAATTAATGGTTAAAAAAATAATTCATTGCGATAATGAACATACAGCTGTATTGTTATTATTGTTCAGTTATCTAGAAGACTTTTTCGTGGTTTTCCTTTGCATTTAACGCCACATTTGATTTGTCTAAATTTTAATTTAGTTTTAAATAATATATAGGTTACTACAAAAGCTTTTATAAACATGATTTTTCTCTGATATTTAAATTGCAAGTTACTTTGATTTCTGAATCGTGTTAAAAGTTAAAAATATAAGAAAAGTATTTCACAACATCCACTAAGATGACAAATTGTCTGTCAAGAATGATAAAAAAATTAATAGTTAAAAAAATAATTCATTGCGATAATGAACATACAGTTGTATTGTTATTATTGTTCAGTTATCTAAAAGACTTTTTCGTGGTTTTCCTTTGCATTTAACGCAACTTTTGATTTGTCTAAATTTTAAATAATATATAGGTTACTACAAAAGCTTTTATAAACATGATTTTTCTCTGATATTTAAATTGCAAGTTACTTTGATTTCTGGGTCGTGTTAAAAGTTAAAAATATAAGAAAAGTATTTCACAACATCCACTAAGATGACAAATTGTCTGTCAAGAATGATAAAAAAATTAATGGTTAAAAGAATAATTCATTGCGATAATGAACATACAGCTGTATTGTCATTATTGTTCAGTTATCTAGAAGACTTTTCGTGGTTTTCCTTTGCATTTAACGCCACATTTGATTTGTCTAAATTTTAATTTAATTTTAAATAATATATAGGTTACCACAAAAGCTTTTATAAACATTATTTTACTCTAATATTTAAATTGCACGTTACTTTGATTTTTGGAATGAGTTTAAAATTACAAAAAATATGAAGAGCATCTCGCTATATTCACCGAAATAATTGACCGTCTGTCAAAGACGCTAAAAAAATGATTTATTATATAAAAATATTCATTACGATTACTGAGCATTTCGCTGGAACTCCTTAAGCGTCAAGCAATCTGAATGATCTTTTCGTGGTTTCCATTTACGCGTAACGCAAAATATGATTGTTTTATTAAAAAAGCATTCATGAAGGCAGCAATGTTTAAATATTTACATAAATTATGAGTTATTCAATCTTTATTCCTTGTTAAATCAAAACAAAATGAAGAGCATTTGATTGTGGGCAATTAAATACACACACACGCACGCACGCACGCACACACACACACACACACACACACACATATATATTATAATAATAATTTGAATAATTATTTGTGCAAAGGCATTAATAAGGATCGGAAATTAATAGATAGTTCAATCAAATTCATAATAAATGCTACAAATAATTATTTTTAATTCTCATCGGAAAATTTAACAAATTTACGATTACGAAAATTTAACAAAATTAATTATGGCTTATATTTTGTTTAAAAAAAATATGTCATTAATGTGCATTTTTAATTCTAACGATTTTAAAACAATAATAGTAAACTTATAAAATTCAAAGGATTTTAGTTTTGAACTCGTTCTGTTAAATCATATTTTTAAATATAAAAAAAAGCTAATATAAGCATCTATACTTCAGTTATAATAGAACCAGACTCTCCAAACTAATAACTATGGTTGAATAAGCAAATATCCTTCCTTCGATTTTAATTATCCTAAGTTCTGTAAACCGAAACTAAACAAAACCGAAACTATAGTATATAATTGCTCGTAATCTGAATGATCTCTGCTTTTAAAGCTTCAATAAACTAACAAATAAATTATGAGCAATGAATAGACATCTTTAAACAATATACAAAATAATATACTGGTTTACGGAAATGAAAAAATTTTAGAATTTAAATTAAATTGCTTTTTAATGATCAACATCGATTACGCGCAATGCTAAGGTACGGCGGGGATGTTAGAAAATAATCACTGGAACGACGCGAACGCCACTTTTTGTGCGTAAAACCGGTCTGTCAAAAGCGTGTTGCTTTTCTGAACCCCCCCCCCCCCCGGGGAAAGTTAAATGTCCTTATCCCCTATATTAGTCCCTGGTCGCAACTTTTGTTTACCCTTAAGCGATTGGTTTCTGTTTGATTTAGGTTATGCGCATGCTGATTTCACGCTTTCGGCTTTCAAGCGGTAATGGCTTCATCTTTTTTAATCCATGAAAGCTACAAGCACATTTATAAAGCAAAGCTCTAAAACGAATCGCTTACATTACTCTTCCTTCCCACGTTTGTTTATCTCCGAAAATTTTTGATTTAACGTTGCTGAAGAATTTTCTTGCATAATTTTTTTTATGGCTGTCGCTCCTACCGAGTTAGGTTTTGTTGAAAAACGGGCATCATGGAAGTTACGTAGTAAATTTTTTCCAAGTAAAGTCGGTGGCTTTCCAGCCTGGTTAAGGTTAAGTAATTTGCCGAATCGCACCGATCTTCTGTGTCAGGTATGCAATCATCCCCTAACATTTTTACTTCAAGTCTATGCTCCAGTTTTCGAGTTAGAAGAAGCTTTCCATCGGACTATTTACATATTTATGTGTCGAAATAGTAGCTGCAATAAAACATCGAGCAGAATCAATTTTTCTGTGTTTAGAAACCAACTTCCTCGAAAAAATGAATTTTATTCGTTTGAACCTCCCGAGTTTAATGAGAAATCGTCTATGCAACCGTGTGCGGATCAGTTTCAAAAGATGTGTGCCATCTGTGGTTGTTGTGCTATATTAAATTGTGACAAATGTGCCCAAGTAGATTATTGCTGTGAAGATCATAAAACTCTGGACTGGGAATGGAATCACATTCACAATTGTCCAAGTGAAAAGAAAGGTAGTTTTAGTTTTCAGTACTGATTTAGTTTTTAATCAACTTCCAATTATTTATATTGTTAATATACGTGTAATACTATTATTAGCATATCATATTTCCTATCCTTTTAATATTTTTTTTAATAGTTTAATATTCATATTTTAAAGTCCCCAATCTCTTTCTAAACTCTTATATCAAATAATTAATTCTTATTCACATTTTTTAAGAGGGAATGAAAATATTTTTGCTCTTTTTCTTTTTGAATTAAATAGCAGCTGATTCTTTATTTCAATGTAAGTGTACAAATAATACATTCTATCATAACAACAAGCGAGGGGTAGCTTCTAATGTGATTTAAAGCAAAACATTAGTTTTTGAGTAATTTTATATCGAAATTGTACCTTTTTTAGCGTTGTCATTTATTCTAGAAAAACTTTTAGAAAAAGAATTATAATATTTTGCAGCTATGAAGTCTTATGTCTGTAGCAGGGTTGGCAGAAAATCAGATTTTTGGGGAAAAAACCTGTTTTTTTTTTGGTTTAAACCAGGTTTTTCCCGACATTCTTTTTTCAACTAATTTAAAAAATGAAAATTACTTCCAAGAACAATTAAAATAAATAACAAGCAATTATATCAAACGACACTAAATATTATTAAAATTTTTATATTTAAATGCAGGATTGGGAAAAAAACAGGAAAAGTTTAGAGAATTTTTTTTTACCATTGAAAAACACTTAGCGCTTAGGATTCAGCATTTTGAACAAAAGCTTTTCATTTGTAGCTTTTCTATGAAAAAGCTGCAAATGAATGAACATTTGCAGCTTTTTCTAAGCCCAGTCTGTTACGCAATTTTATTTGTACAACTCCGAAAGTTGAAAAAATTCTCTCAACATTCGCTGTAGTTGCAGTCAGTAAGAATTACTTCAACTTCCTTAAACACATCGGCATTAAACTTCTTAATATCGTTTTCTTGCATTCGCCACCATTCTATAACTGTTACATTTTCAATAAATTCCTTTTGAAACAGATACCTTTGGAATGGAAAGCTTCTTGCATAAATTTTTAATATCAGAGTTAATAAGTTATTTATAGGAAACATTTTCTTGGCATATTCTAAAACCTTTTTTTTTTTTTTCGTTTGCTGATAACTCGTTATCCTCTTCATCATCTTTATCTACAGCTTTTGGATGCAACAGAAAAGCAAGAAGGTGGGCTGGTGTTATTGCCATATTATAGCGATGATCTAATTTCCTCAGTACATCTTTATTGAATTTCTTATCGTGCATTTGCTTTTTTACGAATTAAAACAGTCTCTTCAATCGAACAATTTTCTCTCTGTGCCCTATCCAGAGCTACACTATTTGGTTTTAACTGCTGCAAGTAATCTTCTGCATTTCTTTTCAATGAAATGTTAATTAAATTTTGAAAATTTTTATCAATCTGATCTTTATAACTTTCACATATGTTTACTAAAATGGGTCAAGATTTTAGATACCTCTCTTATATAATTATAAATAAATAAATAAAAATGCAATTTTAAATTATTCTTAGGGAAAAAACCAAATGTTTTTTTTTTAAAGAAAAACCATTTGGTTTTAACCATGGTTTAAACCATGCCAACCCCGATCTGTAGAAGAATTAAGAAAAATACACGATTAAATTGATACAAAATTAAAACTAAGCAGGGATTTTTAATCAGAAGTTTCTGCTTTTGACTTCTAAATTTCAGAATTAAAACAAAAATTATAGTTTTCTGTGTTGGCTAAGTGAAACAAAATGTTATAATTTTAAAAATAAAAAAATTTCTCTTTTGTATGGCATATATTTCTTTTGTCATTACTACCATTTTTTCTCTGTATTGTAGTGTATTTTTTAATTTAAATAAAATATACAACATAATTCACTGTATATTTTGACACTGTCAGCACATCTGGAAAAGTCTGGGAAAAATTTTGCTCTTTTATTTGAGTAGCAAACCTGGTTTGAAAACAATATACCTTCAACTCCTATGACAATCCACATACTAATGGTGAAAGCATACCTAGTGTTGAGCAAGGTATAGCGTTTTGCTGTGCACCACCTTTAGCCCATTTCAAGCGCCAATTCTTTTCTATCAATATGACCTATTTTTGAAACAAAGGTGGACATTTATAAAATTGTTTATTGAAAATATTTAATAGTAAAATATTTAATATTAACATAAATTTTTGTAAAGTTTTTGTTCATTCATTTCTTGACAAAAGTTGTTAGAACATTTCGAATTGGAAGGATGTGATATAAGAAATGTGGCACTATTTACATATTTCCTATTCTTTTTAGAAATTCCAGAAAAGAAAAAGTTAATAAATCACTTTCTTTTGTCTGAGTTTGAACTTGTGACTGAGACAGAAGAGTCCTTACCTGATGTTCCAGAAAAAAGTGATGAAGAAAAAATGAAAGATTATCAAAAGTTCTTGCAATCAAGCTCTTCTAAAGAACTACAAGATATGCCTGTAGGTGATTTAGGATATGTGGAAGAAAAAAAAGATAAAGCTTTTAACAAATTCCAAAAGAGAGTAAAACTTGAACCTGAACAAGTAAGTAATTTTACAAAGTTAATTATAATAGTACCATTGCTTTTCTTTTTAGTTTAGTTTTTTTTAGTAACTGTTAAAGAAATATGTTTCCAACATTAACAATTTTTGACCTCATGATCAGATTTGCATGCCCTGTTTTATACTATTTTCATAGATTGAGAAATACAATGATAAAAAAAAAAGGGTATAATCCTATACTTCTGTTCCAATTATTAAATTTTCATGTTCTTAGTAAAAACATAAAAAATTTGAAGGGTCTGTCTTAAATTGCCATAAATTTGTTTACACATTCTTTTCGATTGAATTTCCTTTGTAAAGAAGAAAAAAATGGGAGTTTTTATTTGTTTACAGTTGTAAAAATCCTTGAATTGAGTTTAACTTAGTATGATATCTGTATGTAAAAGGCAAAGCCCTCACTCGTCACTGATTCTCCCACTTCCCATGCAGTTAGAAAGCTAAAAAAAAGTTTTTTTTCTATGCCATAAAAAGGAAAACTAAAAAATAAAATATTATTTTGTGATTAAGTCTCTAAAATAGGCTTAATTGACAATGCTAAGTCACATTTGTACCAACACAGATGTCTCATATTTACACCCTGTGTTTTTGATGAAATAAATAGAAAAACAAAAAAAGTTTTATATGTATATTTTGATATTATCAAGGTAGTCAGCCTAATTGGTATAATGCTAAATACTGATATAAATGTCTCATATTTGGATCGTGTTCTTCAGGGGTGATTGTGCTCCGGAAAAAAATCTGGATTTCCGGATTTTTCGCTAATTGCGATTCGAAAGTTTCCAGAAATCCAAAGTCCAGAAGTTTCAAGAAATCATCGATCACAATTATGTATAAAAATTCTTGTATATTTTATTTAAAAATATTAGAACTAGAATTTATACTTGGCATCTCTTTCATTTGTAAATATTTTTTCTGGTAAAATAATTAATGTGATTAGAGGTAAAGGTGAACTAAATACATAATTATTAATTTAAATTATGCTGCATATAATTTATGTGGACTTTCACGTTGTGAAAATTTCAATGATTTAAATTTATAAAGTTATTAATTTTCTGAATGATTTTGCTCAAGAAATTTTCAGAATTTTTGAGTTGGGCCCACAATTACCTCTGGTTCTTTATAGGAAAATTTAAGAAAAAAATTATGATAATTATTCAGATATTTAGCCTAATTGACAGTAATGTTAAATTACAAGTTTTTACAAAGACTATGAAGTCTCAAATTTGAAGCATGGATTCTTTATGAGATAGTAAGAATTTTCTAACTCATTATTTACAATTTTTATTTTGATATATGTGAATATCATGGTTTTAGTGGGGTAATTAGAAGTAATTAATCTAATTGGCAGTTATGCTAAATAACTATTTTTCCAAGATAGGAAGCTTAACAAATTTGGAACATGCATTCTTTATCAAATAAAAAGAACATTTAAAAAAATTTTATTTCGATATTTGAAACTATCAGGGTGAATAGAGGTAATTAACCTAATTCACTGTTATGCTGAGTAACATATTTTGGCAAATTATTAACATTTGTTTAGTACAATGTAGCTGATTCTGACTGTTGTGCACACCATTAATCCAAGAAGTGGTGAATTCATACTGATAGAAAACTATGTGGAACCTTGAACCATTATTATCCTATTAGCTTGTTATTTATTATGTTGGTGTTATTCTTCTAAATAAAAATTTTATGCTTGCAGGTTTTGAGATATCAAAAAGGTGGAGTACCACTATGGGTATCTTCTGAAAATGTACCATCAGAAAACGATATTCCGAATTGTTCTTGTGGAGCCAAGCGTCACTTTGAATTTCAGGTAATATCTAGGCATGTTCTATTTGGTTGAGTTAAGAGTCATTTTTTTTTTCAATGTTTCAAAGTCATGCATTTATATTAGGGTGAGTCAATAATATATGCTCCCTTTTGTTCTATGACCTTTTGCCATTGTTTGGTGAGCTTCGCTATTCCGCATTCGTAAAAGGATCTACTTCTCTTCCATCGGTAGTAGATTGAATCAACTTAACTTTGACGATCTCCACATTGACAAGTTGTTGAATAAGCTCTCGTCTTACGTGTCTTGAAATTCAGTTTTACAGATCCAGTAGCAGTTTCCAAAGGTGGTGGCATTGTTCTCTTGACAAACTCCAATTTTCCATAAGCAACTCTCATATGACGCTTCATAGTTGAATATTTCTTAGATAGTCGCTCATCCGTTCTTAAAACCATGTTTTTTTCCCTTCTTTTTCTAGGGAAATGGCAGTTCAAGCTTCCAGTCTTTAAAATTATGTTCATTAGAAGACATGATATCATAGGCTTCCGTGGGATTTATTCACACTGTACTTTAAAAAAAAAAAAAAAAAAAGAATGATTTGACTTAATATCTATTTAGATTTTAAATGGAACTAAAGTTTATAGTCATTACTGTGAATCTCATATTTTTATTATGCTCGTATGACACATTCTCAAGATCAGCACTTAACGAACAAAGATCTAGTGTCTTGGTCTGTCGCACTCACTGATATGAAAAAGAAAAACATCTTTCTAAAACACTTGATGCTTTGACATCATATCTCCTATCATCTTATTATTTCACCTCAGATGGACCTTTCTGGCCACGGTTGAATTTCTTATCTGTAAAAAGCATAGGTCTAAGTTTATAACTTGAAAATTATAACCTCTCACACTTTCTGTAATTTTTTATATGTGTGAAGAAAGTTGTGCTGATAGTCATGACCTTTTTGAATTTTACTCTCTATATCTCAAGAAATTAAGTTTAGTCAGGTGGTTACTCTGATTTATCAAGTATTTTTTTATATCTACTTGAAGGATATTTTGATTTTTATATTATCATACACATTTATTTGATTTTGGCTTTGCAAAATTTTATGACATGTGTTGTAATAGCCCACTTTTATTCATTTATTAATTATTGCTTTTTTAGGTGATGCCTCAGTTGTTGAATTACCTGTCCCTAGATTCTGTTCAAGAGAGTATAGATTGGGGAACTTTGATCATTTATACTTGTTCTGCTTCCTGTTCTGCTGGAGTTGATACATATGTTAAAGAGTTTTTATGGAAGCAAGATTTTTCAGATGTATCTCTCACAATGCAACAATAAATTTTGTAGAATTATTTTTTATTTTCCGTTTAAACAGTTGGAACTTAAATTTACTTAATAATTGGAACTTAATGCATAATGCAATGGATATTATATTAATTAAATTTAAAATGAAGTAAAAACAGGGCTTTTTGGCATTCAATTTAGGTCTTTTAACTCAGCCCTTGTATTAGGGTTCGTAATTGTCTTGATATTCTTCGTATTCGGGTTAGTTCCATCAAAGCACGGGTACAGGAATTCCCTTGGTTTCTGGTATTGATTCAAATTTCCAAGGCTTTATGAACATTGATAGCCATGATCTCATACATTTATTGACTGTTCAACACCAGAAATGATATTCGTCATAAAAAAATAATTTGCTAAATAACCGACGTTTCTAGTTTTTTTTTTTTTTAACCTGTTTGTTTGTCTATTTGTTAATAAAATTCATGGGATGTTTGGAGCCCTTTAATTGTTTCGTTTCTATTGTAAGCTATTGTTTCAGTCTTCATAGCCAGGAAAGAGTTTCAACCTTTTGTTTGGATCTAATCAAAACCGAGAAGAGGTTTGGGAAAACCAAAGGGTAATCTGGGGTCCTATCTATTACAAATTAACCAAAATTCATCAAACATTTAATTATTTCTTTATTGCAAAAAATTTGCGTGAAAAGAAATTGCTGCTTGAAATTTTTAAATCGTTCTAAAACTCTAAATATAATATTTGTTTATTTATTAAACATGATCGATTTTTTGTTTTAATGTATTATACGACTAAGCTCTCGCAACTATATTTTTTCCTGCTTCATAAATTCAATTATATTAATAAAACACTAAGCATAAACTATGGTATTCTTATATTAATTTTTATATGAAGAAAAAATATTTATTGAGTGTTAAAAATTTTTCATGAAAATAGGCAGAATGAGAAAATTGTGACTTGTTTTGAATACAATCTTTAAAAGTAGTTTTCACTATAATGGAAAATTTCAGTCAATTTTTTTCAGAATCCTTCAAAACCACCAAGAGACATTTTATTATTTTTGTAAGAATGATAATGATCAAGTTATTTTTAAGCAAAAAACACTTATTTTCATTTTTATCTGAAGCAGGGAGTCATATGATTATTCAGGAACTGATGTTACTTGTGTCCATCTGCCATTCCTTTATAATTGCTGTGCGGTGACAGCCATTACGTTTTGGCTTTCATTTGAATTTTAGTAATTAAATCCAACAATTTTAGATAGAAAATAACTAAGTGAGTACAAAGATCAGCATAATAAAAATGTGACTTAAAATTAATGTTGTAACGAATAGTAATTTTGGCCAAATACTGAATATTCAGCCGAATAGCAACATTTATTAAATTTATTTTGTAAAAAAATCATTAATAAATGTTATTCTTTATACTGGGGCTGAATTTTTTTGGGACATTTTTGGAACTTCCCGAACACTAATATCTTTCAGCAAGATACTTTTAATATTAGTTACTAATTTAAAGAAAAAGAAGCATTGTTTTTGCAAAAGAAATCTACATCGTATGGAATAAAATTGTACATATTTTTTTTAAATTGTAAATTTAAAATGTTTTATGTATTTTAGTATTTTTGCATTTTGTAGTTGGAAAAACGCGGTAATTATTTCCTATTTCGAATTTTTTTAAATCATTATTACATTAACAGGGTTCTTGCTGTCCTAAAATGTCCTAAAAAAGTGCTAAAATTTTTTCCCAACTTTTTTAGGGCCTAAAAAGTGCTAAAATTTCTTCTGAGTGCTAAAAAAGTGCTAAATATTTTTTATTTTGGCGCCTTGAAAATTTTTTTGACCGGTCGATTCCTTAAATCGGTTTCCCTAAATCCTCAAATTCTGTTGCCTTCGGCTCTTCTGCTGCCTCCATCTTTTTAGAAGATTCTTGGGCTTTGGGGAAAGAAGTTCTTTCTTCTGAGATTTTATGGGCTTTAAAAGTTGTAGAAAGCTACTACTCCTACAATTCTTCCAAAGACACTGGAAAATTATTTAGTACAATATTTCCAGACGGTTCAATAGCACGTCATTTCGCCTGCAGTGAATCTAAGTGTGCATATCTCTGTCATTTTGGACTTGCACCTCATTTTAGCATGCTACTTCTGAAGTGCATTGATAATGCCAAGTTTTATTCATTGCATTTTGATGAGTCTTTGAACAAAGCGACACAGCAGAAGCAGTTGGATATACATATCCACTTTTGAAACCCAGATAAGAACATTGTAGAGACGCGATACTTAACATCAGCTTTTCTGGGCCATTCTGCAGCAGATGACCTTTTACCCTGCTTTTATTCATCAGTCAAAAATGTAGACCTGAAGAAATTATTGCAGATTTCTATGGACGGTCCTGCTGTCAATTGGAAGTTTTATAATAATATTAGAGAAGATTTGTTAAAAGAACATGGTGTTCAATGCAATGCAATAGGAAGTTGTGGGCTTCATATTTTAAATAATGCATTCTACAAAGGTGAATCTGAAACAGAATGGCTCATTGGTTCCATCCTGAACTCAATCTTCTATCTTTTTAAAGATTCACCCACAAGAAAAGAAGATTTTATTAATCAATCAACTGAGAACAAATTACCTCTAAGATTTTGTAACCACCGTTGGCTGGAAAATGCACCTACAGCTGAAAGAGCAATATTGCTTTGGAATGATCTGAAATCTTATGTGAAAAATGTTGGCAAGTTTAGAAAAGTGAAATGTAAATCCTTTTTAACTTTACAAGAAGCAATAAAAGACAAATTAATTCTTGTTAAGCTGAACTTTTTCTTAAATGTGTCGGAGCTAGTTTCACCATTTTTGAAACTGTGTCAAGCAGATCGGCCACTTTTACCATTTTTTGCTGCGGATATCCAGGATTTGGTATTACATAGTGTGCAATTATATAACATTCTGAAGCCAGAATCTATAGAAAACTTAAATTCTCTGGAGAAACTGTGCCATTTTAATTTTTGTGATGAAAAGAATTATGTCTCTCTGACAAAAATCAGTGTAGGTTTTAAAGGTGACCAAATTTTAAAGCAGCTGTTGGCCTCAAAAGTTATTTCTGACCGAGATCATATGAATATAAAGAAAGATTGCAGAAAGTTTATCACCAAAATGTTAGAAACTTTACTGGAGAAATGTCCAATAAACTATTCTGTTGCAAGAAATGTTGCTTGCATCAATCCAAAATTAATGTCAGAAAACAAAAGCAAGTGTGTTCTAAAAATGAGAAACATATTAAATTACTTAAGTCAAAAAAAGAAAATTGAGGAAAAAGATTGTGACAAAATTAAGCTGCAATTTGCATCATGTATAGATTAATTATGTAATTTTTACTTCATGAATCGTTAAACACTTTATTTGTACATTTTTAATATCATGTATAGATTAAGTATGTTATTTTTACTTTACATCAAGTGCTAATTTTTTTTTCTTAGTCCTAAAAAAGTCCTAATTTTTTTTTGAAATAATTGAGCAAGAACCCTGATTAAACAAAAATAATTAAAATTCGTTAATCTTGACAGTAATTATAGAAAAAAAGATCGTCGACGAAATCACACGAATTGGACTCAAAGGGATTACAAAAATGCGTGTTTCGTTTCAACATTCGGTTATTATAATAAATAATATCGTATTAAAATATTAGAGTTAAGACTATGTGGAAATCAAGAGCATTAACAATAAAAAAAATTGAATCGGAAAAAACGATGGTAGTAAATACTAAAAAAAAAAAAAAAAGTTTCAAAAAGTCAATCCGCTATTTGAATTTTACCACATCGTCTGAAATATATCGAAATATTTAATAACCACGTAAAAATCAATATCAGTAAATGCCAAAAATACAACCAAAATACCACATGAACTTATGGCGCAAGTTGAGAGCTTCAAAAAGTTATTATTTAAATTCGCTATTCGAATTTCACGTGTCGATGCTGACAAATACCGTTATTTTAAAACTCACGTAAAAATAAGTAGCACTAGCAAAATTTGCTGATAAGTCGAAAAAAAAAACGGTAAAATCATCACATTTGAAGTAAAAAATCAAATGCGCGATTTGAATTTCACGAATAATAAAATTGCATGAAAAAAATTAAATTTTCGAGTTGAAAATTCGTTGCTAAAACAATTGAACCACCTTAAGAAATAGCTATGATACCAGCGCAATCCGATCGCGTCGAATGGGCGATTCGCACTTCGTGCGCGCAATATCATATAAGAAATATTGAATCGATTTCATTTCCACAGATTTTTTTTTTAAAAAAAAAGCCGTATAAAAGCGAAACATACCGCAATGATTTATCAATTCATTTGCTACAAATCTGAATTTGTAACAAAATCCCCACTCACAGTTATTACAATGTAAAATATGGTGTTCTTTAAAAAATATGAGGGAAAGAACACCACCTCTAGATCAAACTATATTTTATATTTCTGTGATCTTAGATTTTTTTTAAATTTTATATTATTAATTTGAAATTCTAGTTAAAGCCAACCAGTCATTGTCAAATGAGAATAGAAAAATTGCGAGCATTTCTTTCCCTCCCGATGCCTCGAGAAATGGATCTTAAGAAAAGAATTTTGCTGAAAAAATTGTTTTTTTACTTCAGAAATGAAAAATCTTTTTGTTTTTCTGCAAGAACTCTGTAACATTCTGCGACAATGTTGCCGTGATTCTACCACGAGGTACATCAATAAGTTTAGCCATTGTTTAAAAATAATGAAAACTTAGCTATATTGTTGGTATGGAGTAAAAGGAAAATAAGAATAATTGTTATCCATTAGATTTTTTAAGATAAATAAAAACAAAAAGTTAATAAGTAAGATTAATTAATTAAAGTTAAGATAAATAAAACAAAAAATTAATAAATAAAAAAAATTTGAAATGGTAAAAAAAATTTCATCTTCCTTCTTGAAACAAAACTTTAGTGCTAAAAATAATATTTTTTTGGGAAAAAAGCATCAATAAAATATTAGGAGAAACATAGTCTATTAGAAAGTCTACCATAAAAAATCCCAGAAAAAATAATAAATATACTGAAGTGAAACGGAAAAAATAAAAATCACTCTTAATTTCTGCAAGAAAAATTTTAAAATTGAACATCTCAGTTTTCCAATTATTGTATTTTTAGGAAAAAATGATGAAAATCGATTCCGTCGATTAAATAAAAAAGTCAATAAAAACAAAAAAATTTTAAAAAAGAAAAAGCGGTAGAAATCAAAGCGAAAATCGTTCTTAGTTTTTAAATGAAAAATTTCACGCTAAAAATCCCAATTTGATTTTTTCAAAATGCCGTAATTTTAGAAAAAATGTAGATAAAAGAATAACGCTCGTTAAAAAAATACTTAGTCATAATAAAAATGCTGATAAGAAGAGTTATTACAAAAAAAAAAGCAAAAGAGAGGGACAGAAAACTATTGTTCTTAAAATATAAATTAAACTGAAAATCATAGTTATGTCTTACCAAGCAGGAAAAAAGTGATAATAAAGAAATTCTTTTAAAATGCTGCTCTATAATAAAGCAGCAAAAACGAAACAAAGAAATATTTTCATTTCCTCAAACAAAAAGTATTGAAAAAAAAAAGCGATGAAATTAGCTTTGCCTAAATGTTATTAAATAGCGTAGCAGTACAAAGGTTGTGGTCAGTATAAAGCAACCTACTTTCCATTCTTTAAATTTTGCTTTTTCCATTGTCTTTCAGAATATAAATTTGATAATTTTAGAGCTCAATAAACATGTGTAAAAACTACTTCTAATATATTGTAAAAAATACGATATTAGATTACTCTTTATTTAATCTGTTCAATTTTAAAAAAATACGTAGTCGAATATTCGTTATAGGGCGGCTTTGGGGAGAACTTCTCCAGACTAAAAGTCTGCGGCTGTCTGTTGCTATGGTTACAAGTTAGAGCACGACCTATGCCAAGATCAAGACAAAATTATTCACTCCACACCCCTATTCGAAGTGACTTTTCCTCGCAACCGTGGTACCCGCCACGACGCGAGACAGATGTCTGGAGAGTTCTGAAAGCCCTACTTAAAATAACATATTTTTATAATATTTTCTAATAATAATTTGTATGGTACTCACTGAAATTTTTAATGATGGTTCTGAATATCAAAGATTTTTTAGTTCAGTGAAAAAGGGGGGTTAGAATGAGTTATGGATGCTTTATTAATACAAAATAATTTTGTTCTTACATTTTTTAACCGTGTTAATCTTAGTTTTAAGGCATAATTGTAATAATTCTCATTTTAAGTGAAAAAAAGGTTGAATGAATTTATTATATTGATTAGTTTTAAATTTTACAAATGTGAAAAAGCTTGAGTTATTGATTTTTTTATTTATTTATTCTAACTTGAATTTAACGCAGGGAATTATTTTTAGCATATCAGTAGCTTTTTTGAAAAAATGTGATCCCAGCAAAACTTTTAATTCATTCTTTAAAAAAAATTAAGTTAAATGAAGAAATTAATATATTCTAGTACATTTTATTTACTTTTTTTTAATTCATTAGTTTTAGTCGAACAAAAACGTCTAGCTTAATGATTTTCGCCGAAATTATGCGACTAAATTAATTACATTAATTGAAATTTTAAGTATAATTTGGGCAGATCTATTTCAATGCTCTAGATTCTTGAAAGTGTTGATTCGTTTTCAGCGATACTGATAGCTTAACCTAAAATTTTTTCACCCATTTTAATTAAAAAAATTCATTAAAAATATATAATGCATTCATTTTACTATTTTAGAATTCTTCTTTGCAGGCACTAGCAAATAGTTTGCAGAAATATAAGGAGAAAAATTAACAATAACCATATATGGTAAATATTATATTGCAGAAAAGGAATTAAAATGCAAAAGTAATTTTCTAACTTTAGTGAAATTCCTATTTACGCGAAGTATAATATTTAGTATTTAGAATAGATTTGAGCATTATGCGTTTAATACTTAATACATATAGTAAAAAAAAAAAAAAAGAAACTGTTTCAGTAAATATTTACCTAATAAAATCCTTTAACTCTAGTACAATAAAACGGCAAAATTAAATATTACCTAAATGTTTAGCATATAGATTGTAATGATGATGAATAGATATTTTTTAATGAACTGATTTATGAAAACACTAATTTCTTTAATGCAATACCGAATAATAAAATCATCCACCCTGTACATTATTTCTATCCAATCTGTAATAGATTTTGATTAAGTAATTAGAGCATATTATTTTCACTTAAAAATAAGTGTAATAAAATAATATTTTCTATGAACTTGAATACCACTGATTTTAGCTGAAAAGAAGTGTTGATTCGCTGAGAAGAGTGTGATTTTAGTGATAAATAAACAGTTTGAAGTTTCAAAACTCCCTCTTCCTTTTCGCACACACTCTCAAAGCCGTAAATTTAATTAAATAAAATTTTACTAATACGACAAAGTGATATCAAAACTAAAACAGCATTGAAATAGCCTTAGCGGATGGAGGCAGCACGTTTCCATTCAGCACATACGCCGTTATAACGAATCAGGGACCGTTTTGGGCAATTTAAATGTTTAATATAATTAAATAAATGCACATTTTTTTGTGGGGGGGGGGAGAAACAGTCAGATTTTCGGATTCATGAGAGAATTTCCAAAAAATTAGGATTGAAATTTAAAAAATTAAGAGACGCTGTAATTATTCATTGCGGAAAATCTTTAGAAGAGAGCAAGGTTCTTACGCACCAGAAGAATCGGGAATTGTTGGGGAAAGCATAATTTCACCTTGAAACCGGGAGACCAAAATGTGGAGTACACTATTTCGCTTTCAATATCGTAATTTGCTCGCCACGATATATTGATAAAGGAGAGTAATATACAATATCTTCGAGTCTTCTCTGTCGGATTTTTTTTCTTCGAATTTTTAAAAACTCATTTATTTATTTGTCTTGCGTGTTTTTGCTATTGCTTCAAAAATATTCAATAAAATGAAGCAAAATATTTGGAGCAATTTAAAATTGATAGCAAAATTATCGCTTAAAAATTTGAAATTTTCTTTTTTCGAGATGTGTGGGTGAATATTTTTAATCTACTATATTTTAAATTATCATTTATTTCTATCAAAATCGAGGTAAATTATGATGCTTTTTTTCCAGCAGCAAATAGTAAGCGAAATTTCTCTAAGGAAAAGGGTGAAGAACGTTAAAAAATGATCCAGTACGATTTTTCAATTTCTCAATAATTTATTACTTTCTATTATCAGCAAACTTGCAACCGATGGCTTCCACTTTCGTGATCGCATACTGTCACTGATGTATGTCAAAAGACATTTTTTTTTTTGTCTTTAATTCATTATCAATTAAAGTGAAGTTAATTGATTTATTGAAATTACTTACATTTGCTGACTTGTGAGCTCAATATAGGCTTATAAGTCATTGTCAAGTAGAAAATACAGATAGAACAATTCAGAGAAAGACATCACAAAGAATACATCCAGGGTTACGGTGGGATTCGAACCCGCTACCTCCACGCTTAACAGAGCGTTTGGACCGGCGATACCGCTCGGCCAGGGAGGTCCCGTGAAGTTAATTAAGTTCACATTGTTTACTTCATTTCAGTAAATACATGTGATTTCAAAACGTGTGGAACTGTAATAGTTATAGAATATTCCTCTTATTTATGGAATAGTACATATTTCTGTATCTTTATAATTCGGAAAACAACAATAAGGAATCATCCGAATTACTTGAAATAGTATCATTTGTGTTGACTACTAATAAATTTTTAACTTTTTTTTGGTAAGTATTTTTTAATTTTGAACTAGAACTCAGATATTCTGTTTTTAAGAAATAACATATTGAAATTCATATCGAGATCTCACAATTATAAAGTTTTATTGTGTGCTAAGTCATCTTAAATTAATGAGGGAATAATCTATGTATATATTATTTGAGAATAAACTTTTTAAATGAGGAGCATTTCATTTTGGAATCCAACCCCCGTTGCATTCGCGAATTTCTCTCCACAGCAATCGGATATTCAATGTTTGTGTGAATAGTATGCAGTAGGAATGGTTCTACAAAAGCTTTTCCTTTCATGCGAAGCTGCAAGCAAATCGCTTCTCCGTCAAAAAACGCTGAAACTTTCTTAGTCTCACCACAACTCTACACGTCGAGCTGATAATAAGCAAACTTATTTTCCTGTAAATTTATCTACAGATTAATTCCCTGTATGATAAACCATGAACAAATTTTTTGCTTTATTTTTTATTTTGTATCTACTTAATAATGTAGAATTAAAAGATGTTATTGACCAGCGCATTTCTAAAGCTAGAATTGAGGTATTATTTTGCTTTTATTACATCTTATAGGATTCTTGTGTATGTCAATCTTCTTAAGATTATTATTTCCATTTCCTCTATCATGCTCATTATTTGATGAAAACTTAAAAGAAAAAAAAATCAGAGAATGCGACAAGTCGAAAAAGCAAGTATCCAACCGCGGGCAAGCTAATATAATATATTCTTCAATTTAGGTTCATTTGTCGGGCAATTTCAGTTGGTTCAAGCAAAAACTGACATGAAAAAACCTTATCTTTAGTTCTAGTTCAAAAATTTAACTAAATAGACTACGCTTAATAATTTGTTATATTTTCATTAAAATTTTTTAACGCTTATTTATCCTAGTGATATTTCGGTAAAAGATAAGAATAGGGTGTCTCTCTTGTTTTGACAAGTTTTTATGCTTGAATAGAAAAGAAAAGGGTACTTTACCCAAACGAAAAGAATGCAACTGCGTTTTATTTATTTATTTTAATTTTATGTGTATAAATAAAGTTGTTTTAGTAATTTCTTTCTTTAAAGTTTTATTTTTCTTTAACTTGAAATATATATATCTATCTATCTATCTATATATATATATATATATGTAGGAATAAAAGAAAATAGGGCGCTTCCTCATGTCAAGGCTTGAAAGAGAACTCATTTAACATCATGAAAATTTATCAAAATGTGTAATATTACGTAATAACTGAAATTTAACCTCAACAATTTTTAAATTACCCTCTTATACTGCTTTATGTGTATATTTAAAAGTAATTCTCTCTCATTATCAAAGTAAGAGAAAAATTTGTTGTTTATTGAATTAATTAAAGGTATGCTAAAAGACAATTTCAGTGCTATTATTTTTTATTTTATTATTTTTTTTTTAAAAAATAAAGTGAACTAAATAAATAGATTAATTGATAAACAACTTGAAAGCTTCTTTCTATAATTTAAACTAAAAGTTATGGGAATATATAATTTTCTTTTAAAGGTGCATTTTTTTTTTTTTTAAGAAAAGGTATTCATTTTAAAAATAATTTTGATATTTTAAATCACTTAAAAAATTGATTAATATCATTGCCCCCGGAAAAAAGAGATACTTGTAAGCATTTAACCAGTTAAGAATAATCCTAACAAAGTAAATATTAGTAATAATAATCTGAATTAAACCTTTGAACATAGATAATTTTTCCTGGCTGTAATTATTACTTAAACAGTGAATTAATTTTCTTCCAAAGAGGAATATGAATAAAAAAGCAGTGTTTTAAAGTATGGCAACTTATTTTTACGAAAAAAGCAATGAGGGCGTATTTAAAGGGATCAAAGGGCAGGCTGTTCTTCTAACATTGCTTAGGAAGAACACTGTATGTATATATATTTTTTGGGGAGGGTTTTCTTTATTGACTATTATCCTGGTTTTTATTATTTGTTTCTTTAGATATGAATTATAAACCTAAGAAACGATACTGTGCCTTACACTTAATTGCCTTAGTTACTTTAATTGATTTTTTTCTTTTTTCTTAGAGCTGCGGTGGATGACGTTTGAATCGTCTTCCTGAAGTGAAACGCTTTATATTTCAGGATCTTCCATTATTGTATCCTTTTGATTTATCTATTAATTGAACTTTTGTTTACTGAGTAATTAACATTTCATTATAGAGTTAGTTCTATGAAACCAAAAGCTTTTTGCATGCACAGATATTAAAATTTTTTTTTTTCTTCAGCAGCAGCATCTCAGGTCATTAAGGATAAAAAATTACAATATAAAATTAATGTCTAAATAGCAAATAATTATTATTTATTTTTAATAACACAGCAACTCCGTTCAAAAGATGAACTAAAAATAGCTTTAGGATGGAGTTGGTCTCTTTAAAAAAAGAAATAGAATTTCGATTTTTGAAAAAAAACTTCAAAAATTTCTACAAAACAGATTTTTTAGTATGTGTGCATTTATATTCTACATATCTTTTCTATTACAATAATTTAGATTTTAATCACATCAATAGTTAAAATTAATAATTCAAGATTAATAATCACATGTTACAATATGTCACATGTGGAGTTACATGAGTTTTTTCATTCCTTCTTAAATTTCCTAACTGTAAACTTTTTTTTATATTTGTATTTACTACAATTAAATAAAAAAACGTCTTACTGTAAAGAACATTTTGCTTTATATTTGTATTCAAATTTTTGTTCTATAATGCGGTAAATAAAATCCCCTCTGTAGACTATTCAACAGGTATTATAGAGAAAGTGTTTTTGATTTTTTTCAGTATTATTTGGGGCAAATTTTTATTTTATTTTTTTGAGTGCTGATTGTTGCATAAAATTAAGCAATTGTTATTAAGGAGAATGGTTTTTCAATATTTTTTTTTCAAATATTTTTTCTTATAATATTTTTTTCATAATTTTGAACTGAATAGCACTACCATTGACAAGTTCATTCATTAAATGGAAATAGAGAATTACTGTCTCTAATAAATAATTTTATGTTAGCTTGTTTAAAGATTATACTAAATTTTTTTTAGCATTTTTTAATGCTTGTAATACTTGAATAAATCCATATTATTAATGCGTAAAAACTGCAGAAGAAAGTTATTCTGCATAGTTAAGCGAAAACTATTCCGTTAGTTTAAATTAAGGTCCATTTTTTTACTGTAACTATAAAGTAACTTTTTTATTTTCAAAAGATTAGTTTCATTTTTAAATTATTCTTTCAGCAAACTGTGACTAAAAATTATTTTGAACAATTAGGTTAAAACTAGCTTTAACAAATGAATTTCAAAGTTAATGAAAAATTGAATTTCCTTCTGATTTTGTATTGTTGAACTATCTTTCTAAAAATTTTTAGAGAGAAAGATTAATTTTTAAATTATTGTTACAGTAAATTTTTGCTATTCATTGAAAACAATTGTATATTTTAAAAGAGGAAGCTAAAAGCTAAAACTTTTTGCATTAAAAATCTACTATAATCTGTCTTTTTATCATAAATCATATAGTTATTTTTCTTTGGATCAGCAAAATCATAATAATTCTGTCTTAAAAGTGCCTGATCAGTTTCACTTAATTTCTTGAGTTTTTCAACTGAATACTTCTTGAGTTTTTCAATTAATACAAAATAAGTTAAGTTTTTGAAAATGCATGAGATGAAATTTTTTTTTTTTTTGGTACTTGTCATTAAATTCTATATTCAATTTAATTCCAAAATCATAATTGACTTTAACTTAAAGTTAGTCATAATGCTGAATTCAAACAAATTGGAGGAGCTTCTCCTGAACTGATCTATTTAAATAGAAATGGAGAGGAAATTGAAGTAAGTATTATTTGAATTTTGAAGTAAGTGTTATTTGAAACATATGTTATATGTGTTGACAAAAAAATGTATGTTTCAGACTAGTTTTTTATTGTGTTGTTCGCAATTTATATACCTGTCCTATATTCTTGACTGGCAGGATGACATTTTGATTTTCAAGTTTCTTTCAACCTTCTTGTCAGAAGTTAATATTTTCCTAATTGTTACTATTCACTCTTTACGCAATCCACTCTAATTGAATTAACTCTTTTTCATGAACAGTTATGAATGTGCCCAAAAGGTAAAAATATTGCAACTGTGTAAATTTTCAAAAGATTTTTTTCCCTCCAGAATTACATTCAAAATATGCCTCTATCAAAAATCTTAGGTAAAAGAAGTTCTTATTTTTTCTATTTTTATTTGCGACTAAAAAAATTTGATAATAAATGGCTTCAGCTGGAATTTCAATTAGACAATAATAATAAAAATCCAAAATCACGAAATTTTAAAAGATAGTTGTCTCTAAAAATCATGTTCTTTCTATGATTTTTTTTTTTTAAAGAGCACCCTATTTTACAGTTTAATAAAATTTGATTTTCCGCAGGGATTTTGGTTACAAATTCAGATTTGTAGCAAAATAATTTTTCTATATGGTACATTTTCCCCTATTTTTTAGTTGAAATAAAATTGATCTGATATATTTAATATATTACACAGAAAAAAATTTCAAATCACGCATTGGACTCTTCACTTTATCGCTAATGACTCGCGCCGATCCCGTTGCAAATATATGTGTTGTTTTGATATTTTTTCTGCAATTATTGCTATGAATTTATATTTATTTATTTATTTTTGAATGTCTTCCATTGCTCCATTATTATTGATATTCTCGTGATTTAAAAAAAAAAAAATATGTATCTTATGACGGCATGCAAAGTTTAAATCGTGGATTCAAGCAATCACTCTTAGACATACTCAATTTGCACGGATATTCTCGTTAATCTATGCGGTTCTCTTGACATTTATTGCTATGAATTTAAAATTTGAAAAAAACAAAAACAGAAAAAAACAACACATTTTTCGACGTTTTATTGATAGTGTTTCTGATTTCCATGGGATTTTCAAAATTCTGGTTATTTCTCAATTGATATTATTTCTACACTCGAAATTTGAATCACTCATTTATATAATCGCTTTGGGATGCATCTAGTATTTCGAATAATTTTTATATAATTATTCCATGTAGTATTTTAATTGTATTTTAGGCAGTTGTTATTGATTTTCATGTGGTTTTGAAATATCTCAATATATATCTGTCAATATGGGAAATTTGAGTTGCACATTTAAATATTTAATGTTTTACATATTGATTCTATCGTTTTTCAGTAGTTTTTGCCATTGATTTCCACATAGTTTTTAAAATCCGATGTTTCTAATATATTATTTATTACAACAACTGATTCTTGAGGTGAAACTCACATTTAGTTAATCCTTTTTTAAGAGTCTGATTAATGTGACTTCACCGTTGATCTTTTTTTTCTTCTTTTTTTTTTGGTAGTTACTGCTATGTTTCACAGTTTTTAATTATTTTTTTTAATGTGATGATTTACAAAATTCGAAAGAGGAAATGACTAGTTTGTTTCCCACCTTCAAAATGCGAGAATATTGTGCGTAATATTAGCATAAAAATATATTACATATTCAATTTAAAAAAATTATATACAATTTTATTTTATCCAAACAAATTTTTTTTGTAAACGCAATGTTTCTGTTACTTTCAAATAGGAACGTGCATATTTGTTGTTATTAAAAGTATCTTGCAGAAAGGTATTAGTACTAGAGAGGTTTGTCAAAGAAAGCCCAATAATAAAAAAAGAAGAAATTCTGCCATTGGGCACAGAAATCATATTGAAGTTTAAGAATCTATAAAAAATGCTATCAGTTGGAAACTCTTATATCAGTTATGTGAATATATATTGGATGGCAGCATTGGAATTTCTTCAACACTAAATCAAGCTGAAGTAATGGGAAAAACTGAAAGTGATCAATAATAGAAATGATCAAACTGATAAGTGTTAATTTAAGTGTTATGCGGAATATAGATTCTACTTTCTTAAAATAAATATCCAATATTTTATCATTTACTATAAATTGTTCATTTTTTTATAATTTTCAGTCTGAAATATTTAAAAAAAGCATTGCAAATTTTTAAAATTATATTTATAATGAGATTATAAATGGAAAATTCATTAATATATGTTTTAGAATTTATCTTTGTGTTATTTATAATAATATTTTTATGAGTAAAATATAAAATTTGTTATAAAAATCACTCTTTAATATATCTCCTAAGAGTTATTTTGAGTAGTGAGATAATTTTATTCATATTTTACAGTTTTCTGCTATGAAAACTAATATGCTATTTGTATATGTAAATATAACATCTGATTTCTAATTGTGATTATGATTGGTATGTGATTTGTTAATTTAGTTGTCGTTTTAAAATTTGTCTTTGATATTTTTACAATTTCTTATATAATTATAAAATTATGTTCTCCTTTACATAAAACGTTGGTTGAAAGAAGCTGGTTTTTTAATTTCTTATAGATATTCTTAAAATAATTTTTAATAATAAAATTAATAGTTAAAATCAGGGTTGGCAATTCACTTCTAAAACTATTTCTTCCTTGCAGCAATAGATACGGGGAAAAAAAGAATCTGGATGAAATGGAAGAAACTAAAAATGATCACTACAATCATTTACACTATTATGAAAATAGCTTAAATTTAAACAAATATAATTTAATATAGTAACTAATAAGTAAATGTAATGTAAAGTTTAATTAACAAAATGTATAGCTGTAATGTATAGTATGTATTAGTAAAGTAATGTATAACTGTAATGTATAATGCAAAAAAATTTTTTTAAACAACTTTCATATTTACTTGAATTTTATATGAATTTAAAAATCATATCATATTATTTAAGTGTCAGAGAGTTCATTCTTAACAGTGTTTAACTATAAAAATCAGCTCACTATTTGTTATTGTGAATTCATTGAATATGTTTAGTATGTTATTTGTTAATTTAGTAGCATAAAGAAAATTTGATTATGATATTTTTAACAGTTCTTAATAAAATAATTAAAAATATGGTTCTATGCTCATTTACGTATAATATTGAACTACAGTTGTTTTAATTTCTTATGAAATTCATTAAATTTGTTAATATCTTTTTATTGCTTTATAGTTTTTACTTATTTGAAAATGATAGATTAACTGTTTAAATGCCAAATTAAGAAAGACTAAACCAAATAACCTAAAATTTTCTGAATTCACTACTAAAGAGTATCTAAAGGTAATAAATAAAAAATCGAGTGAAAAAATTTATGTGTTTTTAAAGTTGTTTCATTTTTGAGATAAGTGACTGAGAATTATTACGTTTTGTCTATTTTACGGGAACTTTTACTTTTTGAAATGTTTGAGACATTTTTTATGACTGTGATCAAGGTTGCTTCACCCAGGTGCTTATCAGTTGGAACAAAATGGTATCAGTTGGAACCTCTTAGAAATCAATGAAAATGTAAAAAAAGTTTCTTCAATTTTTTCACTTGGGTTGGAAAGATCCTATTTTTTCCATTGTGGAAGAAACTTACTATTCCTGTTTTGAATAATAGTTTTTTCTAAAATTGCCATCCCTGATTGCATGCGAATAGCTTATGTTGAAAGGAGAACTTTCATGATTTTATTTACTGTAGCAAATTGAAACTGTAGCAAATATCTACAAAATCTATTTGTTTAGATAATAATAATTTCATTATAAGCTCTTAACACTTATTTCTTTTGTCTATTCTAGCGTATTCCTTTGAGTGAGAGAACTCAACTTGAATGTCGTGATTTATTATTGAAGAAAGGATTTTATATGAAAAAAGCAGAAGATGAAGAAGTTCCTGAAAAATATAAAGATGCTCCTTATGATTCACCCCACCAAGAATTGTAAAACTGTTTGTCATTTATTGAATTTATGAATACTTATTTTTATAATTTATGAATACTTATTTTTATTGTTCACCCCTGATTGTATAATTCATTGTTTATCCCACAAAATTTTTACTTTTTTATCTTGGCACTAAATTAGGAAATATATTGGAAATATTATTTCAAAGATTAAATAGTCTTTCTCAAAGGTACAAAAGTTTTCACGAGGACATTAATTTACTCACTAAATTTTCAGTGGCATTTTCATCACAATAATTTATGTAAACAGGTTTTGTTGTAGAAACAAGAAATGAGATGACATGACATAAAAATATTATTAATCTGTTAATTTTCAAGTCATTTTGGAGTTTAATGACTCTGACTAATTTTATTTAAACCTACTCCTTTTAATGAGTAAACTAAATTATAATGTTACTTTAATTCAGTTTTTATCTATACTGTTTATTTATGACAATTTTGGTTTTAGCTGCTTTTTAGCTCTTTCCCATGTTGACTTATTGTTTGTAAATTAAATTTTGCTCTTAATTTTTGGTTTAATTCTATTTTTATACTTTGATTGGATTCAATTCAGTTTCATCATAATTTAATTCTATAAAGTTAGTCACTTTTCAAACTTCTTTTATTTCTATGCATTTTGGTAGATTTCTTTTTATTCCCTTAATTGTTAAGGTTTAGGTTTACACAACTGATAATGCAATGCTTTAAATCCATCTGGTTGTGGCTATTCTACTGAAGTTCAAAACTTCAAGGTGGATAATTGTGTAATTTTTACGTTTTCTATTATTAAGTGAAATCCCAACATAATTTTAAAAAGAAGTGTCTTTACAGCCATATTAAGTTGCTATTTAATTTAAAACTAATATTTTAAAAAACTTTGGGGGCTCCCATATTTTTTCTCGCAAAATTATTTTTTGGTCATAAATAGTTACGTCTAAATTAAAAGGTTTTATTGTATTAACACAAACTTGATGTCACAGATTTAGTTCCTAATTCTATTGTGATAAAATATAAACATATTTAATTTATTTTGGTCAGTTATGATTTTAACTCTCTCTGTAATTTTTTTAAAATTCCTTTTTAACTTTAGTTATTTTAAAAATTCATAAAACTCATTTTTGTCCAACAGATTATTTAGTAATAGTCCAAAAAGTTAATTCTTAATAATGTTTTACAATTTTGTATTCATTATTTTTATTACATATGTTGATATATATAGGTTAACATGGGAGAGGAGAGAAGTAGAATCTGAATACATAAAAGCTTTGAACTGTTTCTAAGTGATTAAAATGTCCCAAGTCAGATATATATATGTTCAATTGCTCAATAAGCTTAAAAAATAGTTTTCAAGGAGTCTATGAAAAATTTCCTTGTTAGTTATGCATTTAACATCTGAGTTTTATATGTAAGCTTTTGTTAACATTACACTAACTATTTTGTAAAAAATACCCTCACTGTAAACGAGTTAGACAATAAAAGTATTTATCGCGTTCTAAAAGTATTATTGCTAACATCAAGATAAAAACTTTTTTTTTGACAGTAAATTAGTGATTTGAATAAACATGATTTGTCCTGTTAAGAAAGTTAGTATTTAAAAATAATATAATTTTTAACTGACATTTTTAAATGGAATGTATCCCAGTGAAGTAAGATATGTATCTGCTTACCTCACTGGAATGAAAGCATTGTCTTAAGGGGACTTGTGTAGCACTAAGGTTTTTAGGTACAATATTGTTTCATTGCACCTCTGAAATATTTTTATAATGTATCTTTTTGTTTTTTAATGCAATGAGATTGCAATGATTTAGCATGTTGCTGTGTAAGAAAATAAATGTATGAAGGTGTTGATTTCGATTACTTATGGTGTTTATTTCATATCATTGAAATACATGTGACAATGTAGGTCTAAATATTTTAAAGGGTCTGCATTTGATGAGTTCTTTTAAATGATATGGATAACTCTGTATTGGAATTTGTAAATCATCCTTTTAATAAACTAATTTCTACAGCTAAAATAAGTTATATTTGCTTTTTTATTTATTATTTTTATTTATATTATACAATCTTTGGCTCTAAAGAAGGGGGGGGGATAATTCTTTAAATGTTATTGACGGGTGGTTACAGAGGAGCTAAATCAATACAAGAAAGTCAGGAAAATGTTGGGTAGTTTAACTGAAATACCCCAAAACTCAAAGGAAATGAATAATTTTATTTTTGAGTTACTTAGAAGTCTAATATTTTTCCTAAAGAATTGATCTTGCACCAATTTTTGAAACACTTTTTTTTCTCTTTTGATTTTCAACTCTTATGACACATATAAGTGTTTTGTATTGTTTCTTGATAAAGAATTAGGCATTGCAGAAAATTTAACATTAAAATTTAGCCAATCCGTTAAGAAAATGAGGGAAATTTATTAGTATCATTTTGCAAAAGTTAGGAAATTTTCTGGCGAGTATTTGAGACCACTTTATATTGTCTTTTGGTGAAAAAAAAATCTCTTTTTAGTGATTGAGTCATTTTATTCAAAAGCATTGTCCTGTTTTGTGTGTTCCAAATAAGGGAACTTCATTCACACAAAAATACTAATGATATCTTCCAATCAGATGTTCCCAACCTATTTAATTGTACAAGCTTTCAATTTTGTAAAAGAACAAAAAAATAAAACAAAACTTAGAAGCTTGAGGTCCATTAGCTACTAAATATGTAATGTGAGTATATATATATATATAAATATTTTACCTTGAAGGGCCGAAATCAAGAGAATGTAGACTCACAGGTGAATGTCAACAAATGTCGCTTTGGTAAATGTCCAAAATATTTGTTATATCAGTTTTGATATTAATTTATTCATTAATATTATGTTTATTCTATATTTTAATATCTGCTGAGGATAGTTTAGGAGAAACACCAGTGTTCAGAGTACCGGTTAAATTTACATCGGGCAGTGGCACTTTAAAAAACATCACTGTAAGAGAATTGCATACTGTGCAGGAGCACTTCACTTAGAAAAAATATTGATGTAGGGCATACCGGGCAGTGACACTTAATTAGACCTTGACATATTCGGACATTTACCATAGCGACTTATTATACATTTTTATTGATTGTCAACAACCACTAATTTCGGTCATTCACAGTAACGTATATATAATATGCACTTACGTCAATATTTAGTAAAAGATACAGTACTGTACAAGAATTGTGAATTATTGAGCAAAACCACATCTCACTCGGAACAGTGAATCGTCCCGAAAAACAGTCTTAGATGACAAGATTTATCTTGGTTTTTAGCTTCTACTGATCCAGTGGCATCCATAGGTTGGGAACTGTTGCTCTTAGCAACAAGCTTCTTTTCAATTATTACTGTAGTACTATTGTACTGAATCTACCTAGCTGCTATGCCTATACCTAGCTACTATGCCTATTTTTCCTATATTTTTTGAAGAAAATGCCATTAAGTGTCCTATATTTTTCTGAATATAAAATTTTTATTTCGTCATTTTTAGGTATTTTTTTGTTTATTTTGATTTTATTTCTCTGATATGTTTTGAATAGTTATTTATAATGTTTTTAATCCAAGTTTAAATTTTTTTTAACAGAAACTGATTTAATTTTTTTAAATTAGTAATTTTAGTTGCTTTTTTTTAAACATTGTGAAGGTATCCGCATGAAAGCTCATCATTTCCCTTTTGTTAAGTTTTGATGGGCTCCAATGATGTTTTAAGCAATTAATTAATTTTTTTATACCGATAGCCTTTTTTTTGTCGCTTTAAGAGATCAAATTCTTTTTAATCAGCCAAAGAATGCCTAAAGCAAACCTAATCACTTTCACTTTGATTTTATGTGCAAGTGTCAGTCATTTTCATAAAACCATACTTTATTTTCGATGACTGATTATATAGTTGATCAAAAAATATTTCAAATTTGATGATATGAATAGAAATATCTGTGATTTAATAATTATTTTCAAACGCAATTTTTTGCACCTAAAAGTTTGAATTGGTTACTTTTTTTTCGGTGAAAGCTCATGTCAAAGTTTTACTTATTTTGATAAAATCATATTCTATTTTTCATATCTATTTTAGTTCATAAAAAGGATTTAAAATAAGATAAATATAGAATACTTGTGACTCAAAATTGATTATTAAAAAAAATAATTTTCTGTTAGACTTGGCTATTGTTCAAATTATGATAAACTAAAAAAAATTCTTTGTTCATAAGTTTCATTTTATAACCGTCTTTCAACAGCCGACCCAATTCTGAGTTTATGACTACTAATGTTCAACTTCATAACCTTGTAATTTTGAATCCAATCCAGAAGACAAGGAAACTTCTAGATTAAGTATTGGGAGAAATTTGCCGTCGTGAGAACTTTTTGATGGAATTAACCCGCATTTGCGTTTCATGGAGAGGAAAATCACGAAAACCTCCCACAGCTTGTCTGACGGAAAGGGAACTCTAATCCATGATTCGTCTACCACTGATGATATTTTGTGTCAGCACTGTGCGAGCTGAGTGCGGAATTCGTATCGACCAGCCATCACTGGGATTCGAACCCGGTTCACCTCATTGGAAGGCGAACTCCTCTACCTTGAGCCACTACGGTTTCATTGTAGTCTATAACATTTTGTGATTTTAACAATATTAGATTGCTTGTATTTTTGGTTAATTTCAGAATTAAACAAGGATCAAGTATTGTCATGGATCAAATATTTTTAAGATTTTCAGATCAAAGATGAATAATTTATTTTCATGTAACTAGGTTATTGCTACTAATGAATAAGGCTAGTTTAAATACTTAACATTAGAGAAATGACATAGCAAACTTATCTACACTGGCGCCGTGAATTTATAACAACACGCCAATATGTATGGTACGTCCTACATCTTGACTAGTTTGGTGCAACTCACAGTTTGTCCACTAGGAAACAGAACTAATAGCAACACAATCGAGGTAACCAATCTCACCCACTTAGAGGAACCTATTCTCCATCTAGGGTTTCCACTCTCCCCTATATGGGTATAATAAAAATTCCTGTAATTTTTTGTGTGTGCTATTAGGACTGCTTTAAGGAAATCTTGAACTCTATCTTTTACAAGTTTTAATTAGACATTGGTAAACGAGTACTTACTGGTTATTTTTTTTTAATGTGGCAATCTCATAAAAATTTTCTCGATATTAAACTATTATGTGTTGTTAATTAACTATCTCGATATTTAACTATTATGTGGCTCTATTAATTAAATAATACTGGAAATTGTTTATAACTTTAAAGTAATTCTGAAATTTTAAAAATAATAAATTTTATTATTCTTTAGCGTTAAACGTTGCTTTTATTGCATTTAAATACACCAAATAATGTTTTTTTTCCCCCAGCCCATTACGAGGGCTGTCTAAAGTACTATTTTAGCGAGTCGGAAAAAAATAATAAAAAAAAACGATAATATAATGAAAAAAAAATTAATTTTTTTTTAAAATTTAATATCGAAATATTTTTAGTTTTATTAACTATACAGTTTTAAATGATATATCCAAGATTGGAATGCAAGTGGTCGAATAGATTTTGCGAATTTAAAATACGGAAAATGCGACTATTTTCTCCCCTCCGCGTTTTGAGAGGCTGATATCCAAATTTATACATATTGAAGAGAGAGACTTAATATAATGTCGTGAATGAAAAGGAACTTTTTAAGGTCTTCACTGAGGTATTATTAAGAATTATTTCTAATCTAAGTGATCAAATTTTAACTTTCAAGCTTTGTAAGTGAAAATTCGATCATTTGAACTTTAGTTATTTATTGTCTTTTCTTCTTTTAGCTGTTTACATTTAAAATGGAGCAAATATTAAATGTTTTGTGCATTGCATGAAACCGATAGAATCGCTGAACTTATATCAATTTTATAATAATCCGTTTAATAAGCATTTCAGTTGTAAAGCAATGGCACCATTGCTAGCACTAGTTTTCCCCCCTTGAGACGTCACGCTTGTGCCACGAAATTTATCCTCATCATTGGGATACCAGCAAGTGACGTAGTGTGGGTATCTCGATCCTGATGGGTTGTTGAAACGCGGCATTTGTTTTCGTTAGCAACTGCTCTTTCCATTCTATTTCGAGTAAGCCAAGCCCGTCAAGTACCAATTTTCTTAAGTGACGCATCTATATTCTTTCACAAAGATTTTAATTCTTTCACTATTTATTTTTACAAAGATAGGCATGAAGCCATGTAGAACATGAACAAACTTATTATGCATCAAAGTTGCCAGGTGAATAAAACTAAAATATATCACGGTTACAATAAAATACATTGACAAATAATAAATCTATGTTAAGTAAGAGAAATAGACTAAAAATAATTATATTTATATAATAATTACATATATATGTGTTGTACGGTTCTGTATTTAGTTAACTTAAAGTTAATTAACATTCTAAGTTGTGTAGAGCTCGACTTAGTAATAGCTCGAATTTAATATTTCATATTGCTGATAAAGATTAGCTGATGCTGACTTCATACGTCACATGCATGGGAAATGGTTGTCTTCTTCTTGAAGTGCAAGTACCCAATTCTACATAGTAAGTTAAAATTTTGCATGCATATATAGTATAAGTTAAAACTATCCTTTAAAAATGCAATTCAGATCAATTTTACTAATTAAAATTCTTTTCGTTTGAAATAATGGAATTCTAATTAAAACGATTTCAAACTCTTTTTTTTAATTCTTTTTTTTTTAATCTCCAAACGATTTTTTAAAAAAAAAATTAATATCATGTGTAAACTGTTTCTCCGCTTTTTAAAATTCTTTTATGAATATAATCGACGAAAAAATGGGTAAGTTTGTAACAGTATCTGATTTCTCGACAGTACAAGAACTCATAAAATACTTTAAATACTTTGAAGAAACTCAGAATCCTCTTAAAGATAACTTAGAATATTCATGCGAAAATTTATTAGAAAACTGCGCAGTTAACGAAGATGTTCATGAATGGTGTCAAACTATGCTGTCTTCGGAAATGAATGAAAATATTTCCAAAGGTACATTAAGTAAGATTTTAGAACTATTATTTTTTCTCAGGTTGGTAAAGTTGGATAAATTTAAAGAATATAACTCTGAGTTTGATGATGCAGTTATAAGCATTTTAAATATGGGCTGCAAGCTTATAAACTCTTGTAACGAACACGGTTTTATTGAAAAAGCTCTTTTCTATAACGAAAAGTGTAACTGTTTAATTAATTTGACGATGTCTGACATGGAAACAAAAGAATATTTTAAAAACTTTTTAGCAGAAAAAAAATTTATCCTGGAATTGTTTCGCATTGAAAGTAATGAAAAACTGAACATCCTAAACGAATGCATTCCCGCATTGTTGAGAATTACTCAACAAATTTCAAGTTATCCCCTTTACTTGCAATACTTTCTGCATCTCTGTTACAACGTTGCTATAAAGTGTATAAAAACAGAGCGCTATGCTGAAGTCTTGGAACTTTTGAAAAGTGCAAAAAATCTTGCAAAATCCACTACAAAGCAAATTAAAGTATCTCTGCTTTATCTTCTAGTTGTAGTTCATTTTCACACAGAGTCTGAGAAAAAATTTCAACAATGTTTGGAAACTTTAAATGAAATTTATAGCGAAGAGCCCACAATGCTTTGTGTTGCTTGGAAGGTCAAAGTGGCGCTTCTAGCTGGATTTGATTTAAAAGAAATCTTGAACAATATTGAGAATCTTCCGACAATTTCAGCTGATTTTATATTATACGTTACTGAACAACTGTGTGCTCAGAATTACGGATATTTGATCTCAGACGCTTTGAAAAGATTCAGACGAAATCGCTTTGACGTGAAAGAGAAATCGTATCTGATAAGCACAGAACTAAAAATCTATATTGATAATAGTAATCTGAAAGAAGCATTCAATGTTCTTGGAGAGTTATCAGAACTTGCAAGACGAAGTGATACACCGACTTCTTGTATTTATGAGGTTTTTAAAATAATTTTGGCGCATTCTTCCAATGAAAATATGAAGAAATATGCCCGCGAATACGTGTCTATATACGATAAGTGCTTAATTATCATGGAAGTAGCGAACATGAAAATGAATTCAGTTCACCATAATCTGAAACAAAGAATATGTTTCTGTTCTCTAGAGATAAATGACAGGCAAAAAGCTATGAAAACTATTAATGAAATCAAGAAATTCCCACTCAAAAATTCTTTCGATGTCTTTTTGTTTTTACAAACAGGCATTTTGTATGAGGATAATAGCCTCGTGGAGCTTGCACTGAAAAATGTAGGTAAGTTTATTTCGTTTTGAAGATTTATTTTACTTTGTAAGGATATCCACGCTATGTTGAAAAAGTGGGTATTGATCGGTTATAGAAATCACGTGTTGCCGACTGTTTTTTTCATTCTCGAGTTGTTGCCAGCACGAACATAGGTCTGCATAATCGAGGAAAATGAATTTTAGTGTCACGATGTCACAATGTATGGTCAAAAATATCGATAGTTATCAATATGTTGTTGTTGTTGTTGTTAATTTACGTCGCACTAGAGCTGCACAATGGGCTATTGGCGACGGTCTGGGAAACATCCCGGAGGATGATCCGAAGACATGCCATTACAATTTTGATCCTCTGCGGAGGGGATGGCACCCCCGCTTCGGTAGCCCGACGACCTGCGCGCGAAGTCGAGCACTTTACGGTAGCACAGTTTAACGAGGACCAATACCGCACACCCTCGGTCCCTACGCAGACTGATCCAAGTGGTCACCCACCCGCACACTGACCGTAGCCAGTTATGCTTGACTTCGGTGATCTGCTGGGAACCGTGTCTTAACGATCAGTCCACTGCGGGACATAGTTATCAATATATCATGAAATTTTCTTTTTACATTGTTCAATATAATCTTTAATGAAATAAAATTTAACAACACTCACAATCATATCTCACTCAATAATTGTCGTTAAGTATAAACGCGGTATTATATTCTTGAAATGTTATCGATAACGATCATTATAGCCACTTATTCGATATTTATAGTTATCAAAAATGAAAGCGATATTATCCCATTCGATATGTATTGTTATCGTTTATGATCGCGATGTTGTTGTATTTGATGAACCTATGTATGTTACTGTAGCTGGTGCATAGATTGTTCATAAGTGTTCGGATTACTAACATCTAGTGTGTTTGTTATCAGAATCTGCCATTCTTACGTTTTGGCGAACTTGGTTTCATGGTACCTATAACCAATGTGTACCGAAAAAGGTAGTTTTTTCCATTTCGAAAATTACAGCTGTTAGGGGCTTGTTTTACTAGCTCATAACTAGCTCATTTCTTTTGTTTTGCTATGTATTAATTACATAGTTCATTAATTTACAATAATACATTAGTCACGAGAATATTGCAAAATACGATAATCAAATACGCATATCGAATATGGCATATCGAATTTATATCTAATGGTCTAGGCTTACTCGAAATAGAATGAAAGGAACAGTTGTTAATAAAACGAATGCCACGTTTTAACAGCCAATAAGGATCGATACTCGCGTTAAACAGACTGTTAAGAGCATGCCCACATTACGGACGGCCGATAATTGCACCACGTAAAAAATCATCCACATGGGTCCTCTATGTGATATTCATAAAAATTCGCTTATGACACTAGCGGCTAACAGAGCACTTGGGAGCCGTGATGGTTCAGGGGATAGAGCGTTCGACTTCCAATGAGGTGAACCGGGATCGAATGCCAGCAATGACTGAGGGATACGAATTCCGCATCCGGCTTGCATCGACCATAGTGCTGTGCTGACGTTAAATATCCTCAGTGGTAGATGGATCATGGGTTCCCCTTGTCGTCAGGCTAACCATGGGAGATTTCCGTGCTTTTCCTCTCCATGTAACGCAAATGCGGGTTAGTTCCATCAAAAAGTCCTCCGCATCGGAAAATTTCGCATTCTCTACTGTGGCAATTTTTTTCCAGTACTTAGTTTAGGAGTTCCTTTGTCTTCTGGATTGGATTCAAAATTACAAAGCTACAGAGTTGAGCATTCGTATTTGAAACTCAAAAAATTGGGTCGGCTGTTCAACGACGGTTATAAAAAATAACAGAAGACTTGTGAACAATTTTACTTCTTTTCCACTACACCATTCCTTATATACACTCTTACTCGCACACAACTGACGTCATCGTGTGGCTTCCCGTACTTTGAATATCATTCTTGATGATGTGATTATCCAAGTAAAGGTTTTACTTTACAGTTCAATTTTCTAGTGATTCTGAATTATCCTTAATTTATGGACATGAGTGTATTAAAGGAAAGAGGTTACGTATGTGTGTTTCTCTTCTAACTACAAAACTGATCACATAATGTAAAGCTACCGGAAAGAGCAACAAACAAAAATATAAATATTTAAGTTTTTTTATTTATTTAATTCTCCATTCAAATACATTTTCTCAATTTATTTTGAGTAGGCTTCAAAGTTTTTGTTGAGACAGTTGTCCTGTTAAAATCAATTTCCAGTAATGAGTGAGAAAGCTTCCATTAGCTGTTTTTCTTAGCTGAACTCAATTACGATCCTCTATGTATTTAATGATTTTTTAACTTGCATTTCTCTCCTATTAGGAGCATTCGAAGATTACAAATGCTTTGAAGATGTACTATTAGCTTGCTTCACAAGCGCCCGAAATAAAAGACATTTCGTAAGAAGAACTGTAGACGTCGTCTCGGAAGTATCAAGCACACTGTGGAAGAACAACTTTTCAGCAAAGATTTGCCGATATTTCATCAGAGTATATCTGAATGATTCAGGTAATAACATTAAAAGTGCATAATTTTGTTCTCTTTGCGCAGGACTCATTGATGCATTTCAAACTTTTTTGTTAAAAAAATAAACTTTTAACTGCGCTGTGACAGCTGAGTAAAGAGGCTCAATGAAATTAACGGGTGTACCAAAAACTTTCGATGATCCAAAACACAAATTGAAGGAAAACAAAATAAGACAAGAATGCATGACTTTCTGCGTTCTTCTTAGGAAGCAAACTTTCACTCTGCCTTAAAACTAATTATAATGATCATAAAAAACCGCTCAGCTGACTGAAAAAATAATATTAATTTTTTTTGTGTTGCATTTCAGACCAATCCAATTGAAGTATTCATACTGGCGAATGTTAATCTTGCCCTCAGATTGCACTACGTTGTCACTTCAAACATTGTTGTTGTTTTGGACTTATAGTTTTATGGTCTTTCTCAATTAGCAGTACCGTATATTGGTAACTAATGTTAAAACATGGTGAAAATGATTTTTTTCTTAATTTTTTTCATTATTTTCTTATTTTTACTTTTAATTATCATTTTTGGAGACAAAAATTTAGACTTCCAGAAAAATTTAGATTAATTTTCGTGTCGACAAATGCTAGTATAATGATTCAACGCTTCAGAGCTAACTTCAACATATTTCTTACAGGAAATATAAATGCTAAGAATTAGTCAATTTACGCCGTGAGGAGGTGCTCTCGTCTGGATCATCAGTTGCTACTCATACTGGATGTGCCGCAATTGATTCATTTAACTAGATCCTTTCCTTCAAATCGATTCACCAGAAAGAACTGTTGAAAATCGATTCACCAATTCCTTTTTTTTTTTACTAAAAAATAAAAAAAGACCCATGGCTGTTTGCTTTTTACTAGTACATATACTTTGCGAGTGGAGGTACTCGGGGTAACAGCAAACCCCTAATTTTGTTTAATTAATAAAATTGCCCTTTTTTTAAAAGAAACAATTTTGCAATTTTTTTTATTAATTTTAAGTTTATTTATTTGTTGCAAATTTTGTTTATTTTTTATAGACTTAAAATTTAGTTAAAAAGTCAAGGTTCTGCGTTTAGTACCATTTCTTGCTGCTTAATTTATTTTGCACCAAATTCCAAAGTCAGCCGCCTAGAATTCTTATACTACTAACTAACTAGATGGTCTAACTAAGTTTTGTGATATTCAGAGAGTAGCTTGGGAGCCCATCTCGCGCAGAGTTTGCGGTACTCGAGTCTTTCACTCGCAATGGTATAGAGAGTTGACTGTGAAATTTCCGGAAACAAATCACTCAACCCAGAAATTGCGAACCGACGATTTCCGCGAATCGCCTGATCCACGCGCTGAGCAAGATCATAGGTTGACACTGACTCTCTTTCTTGGCCACCTGTATCATGAACATCTGTGCGTCCAGCATCTAAGTTCCTGCACCATTTCTGTACTTTGCTGTTACTCGTATTTCTAATGTTAGTTTAGAAAAGAAACAAGGTTGTAATGCAACTAATTTTTCGAATTTGACGAGTACAAATCTCCGCCGGTCCGTCAATTGATGCAATCAAAATGACCCTGTCGCTTTAGCTGAGCGTTAACAGAAATTACATATTTAAAATCACGCATAACTAATATTTTAACTAGCCACTACGAAATATAGACAATTGATCACTTTGGTCACACTTTTAAATGCGAATGCACACTTGTGAGACATTTATGTTACTTCAAAGGAAGGGAACGTATTTTCGATATTCTTAATTTCTTAGAAAAAATAAAAGACCATTAAATAATTAAAAAATTGCGAGTATTTGATAATTTGACATTTCTTAAACGAAATATTCCCTGTCGAAAAAGGCATGAAAAGTTGTAGGTTAAATGAACAAATTCGAATTGTTTTTTTTTTTTTTTTTTTGGAATAAAAAAAAACTGGGTCATGTAAACATGAATAAATTTTTCTAAATTATTCCATTTTTTTTAAATGTTAGCCAATTTCTAATTCAAAACCATTTTGAACATAGGTGTAAATTAAGTTCTCGAGCAAAGTTCCTCTCCTTAAAGTGGTGAAGCAGTTACTAAATTCGAAAGTAAGTTGTAGTCACTACATTTGAGGAGACGTAATTGTAGTTAATTACATTTGTAACAAAGTAATTGTAGTTAACGACGAAAAGTTGTTCAATCATTTTTTCAGACCACTGACTGCGGCTTTTCTTGATGTTGCTTAATTCTCACAACTTTTGTGTAACTTTTATAATTAGCATAGAAGTTGCTGACTTAAGATGAAACCTAGCAGTCTTGTTGCAAAATTTATAACAGTTATAAAAATATATATCTTAAAAGCATTGTTTCATGGAACGACAGAGCCATTGAAAAAAAACATGTAGGGGCAGTTCAAATCTTACATTAGAAGTCCCGGAGTGCACTGATCGCTAAAACACGGTTCCCAGCGGATCAGTCTGCTTAGGACCGAGAGTGTGCGGTATTCGTCCTCGTTAAACTGTTCTACAGTAAAGTGCTCAAATTCGAGTGCAGGTCGTCGGGCTACCGAAGTGGGGGTGCCACCCCCTCTGCAGAGGATCAAAATTGTGATGGCAAAATTGTGACTTTGGATCATCCTCAGGGATATTTCCCAGATCGTCGCCAATAGCCCACTGTGCGGCTCTAGTGCAAACTACAACAACAACAACTTACATAAGAATGCACCCCCTTTTCAGCAAAAATAAGCAAATTAAAATTCTTCTCCCATACTTACATAAGAAAGTCACAGTATCACTGTAAAATGCATCTTTTACTGTAATAAGGTAGGTAGGTACTTTATTTACGTCACACTACAACTGCACAATGGGCTATTGGTGACGGTCTGGGAAACATTTCCGAGGATGAACAGAAGGCATGACTTCAGAAATTTTAATCCGCTGCAGAGGGGATGGCTTCTCTGCTTTGGCAGCCCGACGACCTGCGCCCGATATCGAGCACTTTACGATACAACAATTTAACGAGGACTGATACAGCGCATCCTCGGTCCCTACACTGCCTGATCAAAGTGGTCATTCATCTCCTTATTGACCACTGCCAGTGATGCTTGACTTCGTTGTTCTACTGGAAACCGTGTCTTTAGGATCAGTCATCTGCAGGACTTAACTGTAATAAGCGATGCAGCTTTGTATAAAACAAAATTTATGTTTTCATTCATTTTATAAGATTTTTACATTTCTTGACGAAATTTGTCTTCAACTTTTCTTTCCTTATTTTAAAATCCTAGTATTTAAAATTTTCACAAGTGCAATATTTTTAAATTTTTCATCAATTTTTTTTTTGCATTTTTAAATTAAAATAAAAAATAAGGGATTTTAGTGTCTAATGCTAATTTAAGCATTTGAAATAACCATCGTCCCCCACATTGACAGCAAAAATAAGCAAAATTGCAAAACCTCACCCCTATAGGTGTTTGCGTAATATTTGAACGGCCCCTATGATTTTTTTAAAAATTTGATAAAGCATTTCAAAACATCATTTCTTTTTACACTTAGTTCATGATCATACCAAGATTCAATTCTTAATGGAGAAGGCACTGGAAGCAATTACTCGAGTAAGCATCTAATTCCGTTCTCATTTAAATAAATGGATTTTATTTTAGAAGCAAAATTATACAATTGCGATATTTAATTGTATGTTTCTTAATTTTCTTGGGTATGTAAAATAATGAAATGTTAAAAATATGTTTCAAAGAAATTTACTCTTACGTGAACAGAAAATGACACGAAATAAAAATTTAAGTCTTCTACAGTTTATAACTGCAGCACTGGCTATTGGTATATTTCCTTTACACTCAACAATAATATATTTCACAAAAATAAGTTATTGTATAATTAATATATATATATATATATATATATATATATATATATATATATATATATATATATATATATATATATATATATATATATATATATATATATATATATATATATATATATATATATATATATATATATATATATATATATATATATATATATATATATATATATATATATATATATATATATATATATATATATGTTTATATATATATATATATATTTATATATATATATATATATATATATATATATATGTTACCGTTAAAGTATGTAATATGTTATTAATTTGACACTTTAACTAGTTATTTTATGAAATAACTAGGTATTCTATAAATTAACTAATCAGAGACAGTTAAAGTGTAAAATAAACAATTTATCTGAAATGAAATGACTAGGTATTCTATAAATAAACTAATGATAGATAATTAAAATGAAAAAGAAGCAATTTATCTAATTTATGCAATGTATAAATGGTACTTATGGAAACGTACCATAAAATCATTTGTTACAACAAGGATTACTAAAATGACACTTGGAATTACAAAGAACATTATTTCTGAAACAAAAACATTTTTTGTTGACATACTGGGTTTTACACGAACATTTTTTAAATCCCTGACCAGTACCTAAACTTTAAGCTGTAGCAACCGACCAGAGCGATATTTCTACATCCGGTACTTCTTCGATTTTAATTAATTTTTGTTCGCAGACACTGAACTGGGATCGGGAATATAATTGTTTTATGCGGCCGTTTCTTGTATCCAGTGGGAAAAATCCTTCTTCGGTTATTTTTATGATGATAGTTAAAATAGATTTGGCATCACCTTTTCCTCTGTCAACTTCAGGTACTGGGATACGAACGGTAAACCCCACAGAGGCTTCAGAATGAGATTTATCCGACATTAATTTCATCTTTTTCGCTTGAATTTCTAAACATTTTTTAGACTCTTCTCTTTCCCTTTGAATATTAAGTTCATTAAAACACAATTTGCAGATTTTCTGCTCAACTTCATCTTATTTCACAGTTTAACGGGCTGCAGATCGTTATTCTATGAAATAACTAGTTAAACCATGAAATACAAGAGAGTTTTACACTTTAACGGACACGATCAGTTATTTCATGGCATAACTAGATATTCTATAAAATAACGGATTTCATACTTTAACGGTAATATATATATATATATCAGAGAATGGGACAAATTGAAAGGCAAATTTCGTAACCGTTCTGGGGGCAAGTCACACCATGTGCACATCAGTTAACATGAAAAGATGCAAATACGGAAATGAAATTATAATAGAAAAAAATTCAGTAATATAGAATGAAAAACAGCTAATCAGCTGATTCTAAAATAATTGCCGTGCTCGGAGTATCTACATGGATCACAGGGTTCTACTACATGGATCGTAATTTGGGTAGTGATTCATCTGGTTTTTGTTACGTTTTTCTCATCACTTCTTCCCTAAAGAGCAGATCCTCGTTATAAATGTTGTTGTTGTTTCCAATCTTTCATAATATAGCCTCAGCCATATCAAATCCTTGAGTCCAAATGCTCTGGCAAAGTCACACCCAAGAATTGTTGGCAAGAGAGTGTTCTTTAAGAAAAATTCAGGGCAATCAAGTATGTGTTCGGGGGAAGCTGGCTTCAAATTTCATTTGCTGCATGTTGGGAAGACTTTGCACCCAAATTTGAAAGTTAAGAATCTTAAATGGTCACTGATGAATCGTGAAACTGTTGTTTGATCCGATCTATCTCCCTGGTGAACTCTAGATCACCACCAGGGCTTTTTCTGAAAACTAGTGGTGAACAGGAGGGGCCTGTAGCAGCTTTTTTACAGGGGGAAAATTTCTTGATAGGTAATGAGGTAGTCAGATGTTGCGACCTCAGTGGTGCCCCTTTTAGCCTTATCTGCTACCAACTTGTGATAGGATCCATTGTAAGTGAACGCCTCTAGTTTTGTTATGAATGTAAATACATTTGTTAATAACGGTGATTACGATACACCCATGTAATTCATTCCTGCAGGAGAAAGAAGATGACACATGGTTTTTCCGCATATCGTGGAGCCTTGCTTTGAGGCAGGGAAATGAAGACTTGACTACCTATAAGTATTTTTTCCTCTGCAGTCGCTTTCTTCAACGAGGCAATCAGTCCGATATGAAACAGCAAGCACTCTTGATGACAATTTCTGCAGGACTTGAGGTGATTCGCTCCAAAGAATCTACTCATGACATCATTGGGTAAGATTATAAACAGTATACTCGACGGTTGCAATTTTGTTTTGATGAAAAAGTTATAATAAAAAAATACAGTCGGCGCAGCGTTGGAAAATAATTTGTATTAAAATAATTTCTATCAAAATTAAATTTTTAATAAAAATTACTTTCAAAACATTTTAGTTCGACTCAAAATCATTTGTTTAGAACAGAAAGAGGAGGATATTTTCGAATGTCAGCTTCAGAACATTATGGAAGCAATTATGCAATTATTGTAAATAACAACCAAAGTAATCGATACAAGTTACACGCTTATTTCTGTATTTTTTGATATGGGGTCTTCAAAATTACTTGTTTTATTTCGTAATTTATTGTAGGTGGTCTCTTAAACATCTAAAAATGTAAACTTTATTGTTAAGTACGAGAAATTGCATGGCTTAAACACCTCTAAAGTTACAAAATAATCTTTTAAATATTTTTTGAGAAATTAAAAAAAGATTTTAAGAACTGAAATGTTTCTTCAATTATAGAAAGATAGTATAGTTTGTAAACGAAAGGGTTTTTGTTTTTAAACATCGTTTTCAAACAAAAAGAAGTCATACTGAATCAGAAGTAACCACATTTAATTTCGCCTTTAACTTTCGGGAGGAACCAATTTCTCCATGTTATTGATTTGCCAAAAATTAGGGCAAATTAATAAGCAGAGGGTAGTCCAATGGTAATTTCTGTAAAAAAAAGTCATTGTGAAAAATGGTCCTTCTCATTGATCTTTAATGATGAATGAGAACAACCACTTGTAAAATTAAGCATAGACAACCCTAGGGGTTAACATTTGTCTTAAAACTTCTGGGTCACTACTTTGAGTGATAATTACGCCATCAAATATTATCATACTCGTAGTGTTTACAATATAACGCGTTCCTTAAATTTAAATTTTAACAAGACAAACAACAAATGAGTATGGAGAACTTCACGAGCATGCTATGCCCTGCAAATGAAACAAAAAAGAAATTACTGACGGTGATATTTTACACAAGTGTAGACATGTAAGGGATAACACTCAAAACATGGCAAACCTTGCACTTTATTTAAGTTATGATATTAATTTTCTTCAATATGTTTTGGAATCACAACCAGTTAGAATTTATAAATTACAGGAAACTCTTATGAATGGTAAAATGACGTTTAAATTTAAACACAAATCAGAATGATAAGACTTCCTGTTATATAAAGCCTGTTCAGTGTTCACACATCGCCTCATAAGCATGACATAAGAGGATGGATGCACCGGAAGTTTTCTAAATTTTTTCTGGTTTTAGAAAGCTTGTTATTGTTTACATTCTGTAAAACTATAGCAAATAATAAATTTTAACTTTTAGGCAAGTGATGGGAGCCATTCAGGAATGTAAAACTATGGAAGCAATATCCGGCACTTTGTGGAATCTTCTGTTCCTTTATGAGTTTGAAATTAAAACTCTTTTGAACGATACCCCTGGTCTAATGCAACTCTTGAAGAAATCTTGCGTGGATGTAGAAACTCTTCAAAATGCTGCTGCCACAGCTTTTGTAAGTATACATGTTCATGGCAACACTCATTGTATCGAAGATTCGTTATTTTCGCATACTAATCTAAAGACTTGTTCTATAACTTGCTTGCATGGCGTTTTAGGCGAAGCACAGAGAGAAATCAAATGTTCTCTGAGAGTTACGTAATAAAAAGGTGCCAATGCCCATTGTCGATGTGGGAGTTACTTATTGTTATATGGCGAAATTAGGGAATTTTGATAACGGCTAGTTGTAGCATTTTTATTAGCAACTCCTTTTGAAACCATGTAATCAATTTTACAACAATTTAAATTGTAAATTTTTTAAAAGCTATTCGAGTTATTGATACAAAATAGTTTTCAAAATATGGTAAGTAAACTTCAGGATTTGTTTCTAAAATAAGGAAAAATTCTCCAGACCTAAGCAGGTTTAAGCAAAATTTAAGTATTGAATAAAACGTTTTCAACTAAAAAAAATTTAGGGATCGAGTTTTTGAGCAGATAATGCAACATATAATTTATTTGTTACAAAATAAATCTGAAATGATTGTAATTATCATGATAAAATTGTATTTATTGGATTAATTTTAAATATTGTAAGCCGTAAACTAAAAAAAAAGTAATATTAAATTCTCGAATAAACCTTTGATAATCAAATTCAGTCTTTCCGAAATTTTGAACCTGTGTAAAATTGCTTTGACGTACCCGGGATGATTACAGCTTTCGCATGTAATCAATAATACGAGAAGTTAAAGCCCGTATTTTTAAGCACAAATAGGTATGCATTTTCGGCGGAAAAAGTGGCGATAGGATAGTGATTCACAAACAAGTTGTCACCATTTTATATTTTTTTAGAAGTTTTGTGGCTGGTGGTGATTGTTTATTTTGCTCTATACTTACTAACTCGCAGCAATCTTTCTCAGAACAGCCAGTTGTCGGCGGGGAGGGGGTGGTCAGGAACATTAAGGTTCCTTAATTGCGTGACCAAAAATAGGGCAGGAGAATTATGACCAGTATTGCTCGCCTGCCGTCTTGACTTTTTAAACAAGCTGATTCCCATTAATCTAAAGCTAGTTAGGATTCAGGCCATAACCATGGATAGAACCCTGGTTTCACAATACCTTAATTATAAGCGCCATTGCAGCTTATTGAACCACATGTTTCAATCAATTTGAAGCTGTGATCATTTTAACGATTTAGTGTTCTAGATATTTAATGAAAATTGCTTTCTATTTTCACAAGATAAAGTCGTAGTCGTCAAAAAGGAGGCAGATTTGGGGGGGGGGGGCTTTTATCTCACTACACGAGTTGCCTCTCCTCACAAAAAATGGAACGTTTTAAATAAACTTTTTAAAAAATGATTAAAAATTCCTTTTTGTGTGAATGAAGTAAATAATAGTATTAACCAGTAAACGTTTGGACTCATAATAACATTAATAATAATAAAATTTATATTTTAGTATGTTCATGAAAAATAGATATTCATCGAATCAAGTGTAAACAATTAAACATCGATTTTCGTATTTACCTGATTTAAAAGCTACGCTTTTCCATTTGTATTCATGCGATTTAAAAATCGTACATTGCGATTCCTAGTCACGTGATTTAAAAATCTAATATCACGTTTTTTATTTCTCCATTTTAAATCAAATATCGCAATTCGCGTTCACGCGAGTTTATAATACAATTCCGCGATTCGTATTCACGCGTTTTTAAAATTCAATGTTGCGATTCGTACTCATACGTTTGTAATATCAAACATCAATTTTCGCATTTATACGTGATTTAAAAACTATGTATTGCGATTCGTATTCACGCGATCTAATAATTATGCACAGTGGTTCGTGTTTACTTGATTTAAAAATTCATTATTGCATTTTGTATTTTAGCTTTTCTAAAATCAAATATAGCGATTCATATTCACTCGATTTTAAAATCAAATATCACGCTTCCTGTGAGAAGTAAGATTTTTCTTGAATTAGTTACTCTAGAGGTTGTGTTATTCTGCATTAGTAAGTAATTTAATTATAAATGTTAGTATAAAAAGTTATGTTAAATATGAAACAGGTATGGTATATAAATTCATATAAATTTTTTGTTCGTAAAATTTCCAGGCTTTTTTACTCTCTGCCCCAATCACCCCTTTAATTAATAATATATTATTATTAAGCTAAATTAAATATAAATTTCCGTTGCTAATTTAAATACGTTATAAGACACTGAGGGAGTAAAATTAAATACTGTAAGTCATTACAAAATTAGGAGTGGGCATAAATATAAACAAAAATATATTTTAACGAGATTAATTTGAAGGACAAAAATGATTATGAAGAATTGTAAAACTTTTTCTTTCTTTTCTTTAAAGGCTTGTAACAACAAAGAAAACCTTAAAGTTGTGATGATGGCCCTAAAAGTTGCCGCAAATAAAGAAATACCTGATAGCAAAATGATCAGTCAAATATATCACAGTTTAATTCAGGTAAAGCCCTTTTTCTTATGTATATCTATTGATTAGTTCTCAAGAAATCTCTTAGTATTAAAAAAATAATAACAATCTGTATGATGATGTCATAGCGGCAATCTGTAACATTAACTTTTTTCCTTGTTATTTTCGAAATTCTTGACAGTTTCCTTTTCTTATATAACTGATTTCAGAGAAGTTTCACAATGCAAATATGTTCTAGAAAATTTGAAAAAATGTCTGTTTAATGTGACATCATGATGAGATGAAGTTTTGTATAAAAATATGGGTATTCTCAGGAAGTTTAAAATCTTTTTATAAACTGATATCAATTATAAATTAAAATAATTTTTGATTTTTTTAAACATTACTGAAAAAGTGATTTTTTTAATAAAAAAATTGCATTGTGTAAGACTTTACAAAGCGTTTTAAAATTGATAAAAAGCAGCGCAAGAGTAAGTATTTCCGTAAATTTTAGCACCGTTTTATAGATGTAAAACTGGTTCTATAAAATTATGCAAAACGCCATTTCAAATTCGACACCCTTTCATACAAAAAATCATTTTAGTTTTCAAAAATGGATGGTTGACTGAATGTAAGCAATAACAAGCTTCCCAAATCGGAAGAAAATTAGAAAAATTTCCAGTGTATCCCTCCGCTTATGTTATGCTTACGAGGTGATGTAAGAACAGGCTTAATATTCCCGGAAGTTTTATTATTGTGATTTGTGTTTAATTGTACGCGTCGTTTTACCATTCATAAGAGTTTTCTATGATTTATAAATTCTAATAGGTCGTCAGCCTAAAACAAATTTAACAAAAATTAATACCACAGCATAAATGAAGTGAAATTTTAGTGCGAAAGTTATATGTTAAGTGAAGTGAAGTGTTATATTGAAAACAATACAATTATAATAATATTGGATGATGCTTTTTTCAGGCTTATTTATAGGCTTAAAAATCTTTTGGAAGTAGTAACCTAAGCCTTACGACGAATTTTAACCCCTAGCACTATCTGCGCTTAACTTAAGACGGCTAGCCATCCATAGAAAATGAAAAATCACGCTGTGTGTACTGATTGGAAATCAAGAGATCAGCTCCTGACTTGTTAGCGGCGGTGACGGACAGGTCAGCTGATTGGCAAATTTACTTTGGCAATTTCCTCTTGGCGGTTGGTTTTAGCTCATACCCTCCACCCCAACTACCTCGCGAAATGATCATGGTCTTTCTTTGAGCAGTTTTTCTCGTGATTGCCAGAGAGTATACTGTCAACCATTTGAGAATATATATGCCTAGTTTTCGATTTTTGTCTTCATTTAATGATATCCTTCCATCATATACAAAAGTTTGCCTCAACCAAAATAGGTTTAAATTACCCGAGTTGCTTGATATTAAAGAACGAAATTGCCTGTTATAAAAAGAACGATTATCTAAGAATGCGTCTCGAAATTTTCAAACACCGAAATCAGAGATATCTGGAGAGCTTACTATTTCTAAGTTGGCTTCGAGCCGTGGCAGGAAATCTAAAAAAATGTCCTCTTGAAAAGTAAAATGTCCGAAAAAATGAAAATGTGTAAGGTCATGCGCAGTGGCGAGTAGAGGTGCGTGAATTCATGAGAAAACTATTACTTCTAAAAAAGAGAAATTCAATCAATGAAGGAGACTAAAAACTCAATTAATAATTGCCAAAAAATTGGGTTAAATAATTTTTAAATTTTAAGCTCCTGTTTTCGATTTATTTATGAAAATGTAAACAGAAATTATATTTTCCAACAAAATATTCCTAATTTTTTCTTAAATAAAAATAAGATTTAAATTTTATAAATGATCTTTTCTATTAATGCCTAACTTAAAACCTTGTTATTTAATTTGAAAATCATACTTGCTTCATTTCAAATACTATTAAGTGTCTTGCAATGGTGTGCAAATGTTTCCGGCCATTGTATTTTTCATAAAAATGTTCAGCTTTTAGCTTTTTTAAATGATTGTAAAACAAGTAATTTTAATTTTATTAACTTTTACAACCAAATTCAAATAATATAACATTAATACTTATTGATTATTAGAAGTATAAATATTTCTAAACATGACAACTAAAATAAACAACGATACTTTCGAGTTAAAAAGTATCCGGCCAGAGTATGAGTGGAATTTTAAAAATTTTTTTTAAGCAAATTGAAAATTTTGTAGAATAACTGAGTAATATAATATTTTTCATAGTTTGCCGTCTGAGCCGTGGTGGCTCAGGAGATAGAGCGCTCGCCTTTCAATGAGGTGAACCGAGTTTGAATTCCAGCGATGGCTGATCGATTTGAATTCGCACTCGGCTCGCACCGACCGAGGTGCTGACGTAAAATATCCTCAGTCGTAGACGGATCATGGGTTAGAGTCCCTTAGTTGCCAGGCTAACCGTGGTAGGTTTTCGTGGTTTTCCTCTCCATGTAACGTAAATGCGGGTTTGTTCCTCGTTTTCTGGATTGGGTTCAAAATTACAAAGCTGTGGAGCTAAACATTGATAGCTGTAAACTCAATGTTCGGTTGGCAGTTCAATGACGTTTATAAAATATATAGTTTGTAATCATGCCTTTTGCAGCAATCACAGCCAGCACAATGTTACGGACACAAGAAATTGCACTCAGTAAGAATTTGATTTCATTCTGATTGCAAAGCTTGCTGTAATTGTATTTATTTGAATACTGATACAAGAATATGTTTTTTTTCTCTCTCCAATAAACGGTATGAAAATTTACCCCGACCTGCGTAATTTAGGTCATAACGGGTAGATGTTTATTTAAATCTAAAAAGCAGTACAAATCACCAATAAACGGTATAGGGGATTATGGTCTGTAGATTGATTTGATCACTGTAAAGCATCGATATTGTAGCCATTACTTTACAAGCTTTGAGTTATGTTTCGTATCGTTGTCTTGCTTAAATATTCTGACATCATTTGATCTGCATACGCCAGAAGATTGTTTTCTAAAAAATAAAGGAAGCTATTCAAAATGTATTTACATAAATACAAAAGTAGGAGTCCTTGATCTGAAAGACAGCCCAAGCCAAAACATTACCTCTATTTTGCATATTTAATTTTATTATTTATTTCCCCTTTGAGCGTCGAATATACTTATTGCCTTCACTCCGATCTAAATTTAATTTGCATTCATCAGTACTTTTATTACAGCTCTTGATAGTCCAGGTTTATAGCAATCTGTAATCTGGGCATCTCTTTCTTAATTAAGGGTTTCCTTATGGTTATTTCTCCACGCTACACAACAAATATCTAGTAACAGTTCTGCGAGTAAAATTTATAATATGTGCAATGCTGTACAATTTGAGTTGCAATAGAATTGCGTTTTATTATACGGATCATTTTTGTTGTTGTTAGCGAACCACTTTCATACTTTTAACTTTGTTAACTTCGATTACTAGTTACCAGATATTTACAATTTATTTCCAACTAAAAATAAATGACGAAATTTTCCTAGAGAATATATCGCTAGAGAATTTTTAACGTAATCCCAAGCAAAACTTGTTTTACCATAATGATAGTTTGATTAGTGCAAACTAAATGTTTGTTACAGGAATGTTTAGAGATCTCACGATTAAACTGGCATATCCAAGATTTTTTCGAAGACAGATATTTAAAAAAAAATTGGCTGGATACTTTTGAACATGAAAATATTGCAGTTTATTATAATTTTTATGTTTACAAATGTTTATGTATATATGCATATAATTAATGTGATATTATTTTATTTTGATTACAATAATAAATAAAATTGAAAATTGTTTATTTTTCTCTCATTTAAAATTCCAAAAGTTCGAAAAAGTTATAAAAATATTCTTTGTACGCCACTGCATTTATCTGTTAAAATTTAATTTAATATTAAATACACTAATAATCAATTTCATTTTATTTCATAAACAGCGTTGAATAGTCAACACATTTCTGGATTTACGACTTTATTACGTCTCTTTTGCCTTGTAATTTTGAACCCAATCCAAAGGACAAGGGAACTTCTAGAGCAAGTATTGGGAGAATTTTTGACTTCTAGGATGACTTTTTGCTGGAATTAATTGGCATTTGCGTTACACGGAGAGGAAAACTGCGGAAATCTCCCATGGCTAACCCCACAGAGGCAAGGGAACTCTAACCCTAGATCCGTCTACCACTGAGGATAATTTACTTTAGCACTGTGGTCGGTGCGAGCCGGGTACGGAAATCTTATCGACCATGGGATTCGAACCCGGTTCCCCTCATTGGAAGGAAAACGTTCTATTTCCTGAGCCACCACGACTTAGTAGTAATCGATTAAAATTTTTAGTGTTCTTAATTGTCGATGCCTGAGTCTATTGTCTTCTGGACCCCCTTTTTAAACGACTGGAGGTTAGAGAGCGGGCCAAGAAGATCCCTCTCTTTTGTCCTGGTTAACGATTTTAGTGTAAAAGCGTAAGTGTTTTTGATAAATGTTTAAGTTAATTTAAGCGGTTAAGTTAATTTAAGTGGTTAAGTTAATTTAAGTGGTTCAGTTAATTTAAGTGATTTAGTGTTTTGAATAGGTAGCATGTCTTTGTTTCATTGACTCTTTCTATAAAATAAGAAAGGAAGCTGCCTAAAGGGGGAATATCTATTCTAGGTAATGTTTCTCATTGTGGAATGCATGGATTCATCCGTTGAATTGGAACTTTTTGATTTGTGTGGAAAAATATGTAATCAGCTGGAAAACACTCTCGATGGATATACAGAATCAGAAGTAATGAAAACAAATTTATTTTTTCTATCTGTCTAAACCAGTGGCTCCCAACCTTTTGTGGACCATCGCCCCCCTCTTGGGGTTGGCTGACACCTATCGCCCCTTTCTCTTTTTGCTCTAAAAACCATTCATTGTTGCTTGTGAGCAACCAAGCACTGAAAATATGCCATGTTATTTGATTTTAATTTAAATTGTAATGCAAATAAGGAGGCACATTTATCCTGTCATTTTTATTAATCAAAAAAAATTGTGCATCTTTTTTTTCAAAAAGAAATGATATTTAAAACGGAATAATCAAAACAAAAGTGCATTTTTTAAAATTCATATTTTAATGTAATCAAGAAAAAAGTTAAAACGTTAACAACTAAAATTTGAGAAAAAAAAATGAAGAGGGAGAAAGTACATTTTTACCACTTCAATGACTGCCCTGTGCTTGGTGTATTTCAAGTTAAAGCTTGAATGGCAGGTTTTATACTCGTCAGATTTAAACGCGGGTCTCTTTTGAAGCAAATGCCCAACCTATCTCTTTGCTTTGTGAGCAGCTGGAAGACAGAACTAAATCCTCTCTCCACTAAATACGTTGACGGGAACGAGATGAGAAGCGGCTCAGTTTGTTTCCACAATTGTGGATAAGTGTCCATAAGCTTTACCCAAGCTAACTCGTAACCGTATTTTTGAGAGACGACTTAAGCCTCACAGTCATACTTCAAATCTAGAAACTCAGTCTACAAAGAGGAAGTGAGCTTATCCACAACTTCAAAAGAGAAAGGATCGAAAATCCAATCCGGAATTTCTAACTTCATCAAACCTTTAAATCTTGATTCCATAACTGATCAAGGTGATCAGTAAAAATTAAGATTTTATTTTCGAGAATCTCGATATCTGCCATTGAACACTTTTTAAGAGTTGTAAATTGCATTAGCTCTTTGCGACCAATGTTTGACTTGTAGATATCAAATTTGGTGATGAATGAAGATATGATTCCCTTAGCCTTGATAACGTTCATTTTATTTCCTTGAAGTTTTACGTTGATTTCCTTCATTTTTTTCAAAACTATGAGTGAGGTACGCAGTTTCCAACTTGCGTTGCTTCAAACTCTCACTTAAAACAGGATCAGTGGTGTCGAGAAACTCAGTAACCGAATCCAGCAATTCGAAGAAACGGCTCAGTTTCCTTTTGAAAGCTATCTCACAGCTGTATGTAGGAGCAGGAATTCGAAATCTTCATCATTTTCATGGCAAAGTTCTCGGAACAAACGGTTATTAGGAGAATTAGCTTTTATTTTATTGATTCCAGAAATAACCAATTTTTCGCAGCCAAAAGTTGACGATGAATGACATAATGAATGGTGAGATAACTTCCGGTACTTCTTTTTTAAGATGACCCAGAAACCCAGTATGACAACCAGTCATGGTTGGAGCACCATCTGTTGCACAAGCACTTACATTTGTGAGGGGAATTTCTTTTTCCTAATTTAAAAATCGACGATCCTTTTGTATCTGTGTGCAAAGTTCTTGTAAACAGCATTTCCTCGTTAATCTCCTTACACTCATTTAAGAATCTCACGTAAGCTAAAACAGCTCTGTTATCTATCACAGTTGATTCATCAATCTGCAACGCAAATTTACCTTCTTTCAGAAATTTGATGAGTTTTGATTCAACGTCGGCGGCCATCTCATCAATACGCCTGGAAACAGTATTATTGCTCAGAGGAGCAGAGTGACTTATCAGATTTCCGCCTGCGATACCAAAACGTAAACGATCATGCACTTGAATTTTTTTCAATTTTTAACTATCATAATTCTTTGCCTACACCAGAACCATAAGTTTCATATATATTTTTAATTTCAATCTCAAATAGCTTTTATTATTAATATTATTAGCAATTTTTAACTTTTGAGTACTCGTCGCCCCCTGATCGCCCCCCTACGGATTATCGCCCCCTTTGGGGCGATCGCCCCCAGGTTGGGAACCACTGGTCTAAACTAATACCGGAGAACTAATACCAAAGTGAGAAAAAGAATTGACTCAAATTTTTAATATCAACGTTATTCTGAAAAAAGTCGCATACTAAATCAATATGAAAATGAACATAGTTCTCCTTTTTAAAAATCAAGTATAACCATTATACAGTTGTTAGTTCTTTTAAAATACAACAGCTATAATGATAGTACAAGAGATTGAATCAAATGTCATTTTCATTTTCTTATGCATTTGAACTCTGCTTCACTATGCGTTTTGGACTATGTCTATTGTTTTTTTTTAAATGCCAGTTTTCAGCTCTGACCGAAATAAAAAATACACCGACGATTTTTAACCTTCTAACTGTGACGCTGTTTTGAATTTCTGCTTCACTTTTTATGAAAAGAAAAAATTGTTAAACCTACTGTAACTATGAGCTATAACTTATTGTTGTTAACAGATTGATTTTAATTCTTAAAATTTCATATTCGACATTAGCGTGTCTAGTGTTTAAGAAGCCCAATGTCCCTACTGGAAGGCTGGGGTGAAATCTACCAGATTCACGAGAATCAGTTCATTTTAAATTTGACATATGCAGTATGCAAAATGAAAAACGGACCATCCTAAATAACTTTTGATCTAATGATCGGAACTTCACGATCTAGGACTCAATCTTAATAGCTTAAGGGGGCGACCTCAAATATGCTAATTAATTAGAGCAGACAGTATTTTAAGTTCAACTAGATCACGAGAATCATTTTAAATTTGACTTGCACAGCACGCCATAAAATAAGGACCACTGAGAAATTGATTTTCAAGAAAGTCTGTTCTTTGAAATTCGATTTCTCAGGATTTTGCCATGCAAAATTATATTCTTTAAAGTAATGCAAAAAATTATATACCTTACAATTCAAATTTGCTATTCAATTAAATTAAAATTGAAAAATACCAAAAAACAATAAATATTTACTAAAAGTTATCTTTTGTATGGAATTATTTTTGGATAAGCGAATTTTATAATTGTGCGCAAAATTTTTTCAGTCCGCTTAAAAAGTTCTCGAGATATAACTAAATACGCAAAAAGTTAAATTAACATTAAGGGGCCCAAACTTTAGAGCGCTCTCCTGACCAAACTATTGAACCATATTTCCCAGATTGCTGCTACCCCCAATAGTTTGGGGATCAAAAATCCGAATCCGTCGAGAAAAGCTATTTTTATTCAGAGAAATTTCGTTTTCGTGTCTGATTTTGTAGTTTAAAATATCATCTGCACTTATTAATTAGCATATTTGAAGTCATCCCCTCGAGCTCTTAAGATTGAGTCCTAGATCGTAAAGATTCAGTCATGAGTCAAAAGTTATTCAGGATGGTTGTTGATTTTGTACACTGTACATAATACCAAAAATTGTTTTTTTTATTTTTCTCTCATTAATCCAATTGTTATTCCTTCACAGATTTTATGGCTGACGGTCAAGTGCTGGAACTACAGCATACAAAAAATGACCAGTGGTTGTAGGAAAAGTGCGAGAGAATGGGCTTTGCTCTCTATAAAGTTTCTCTCCAAGCTGGACACTTTGAGGTCATTGCACGGTCCCAAAATTCAAAAGCTCTTTGACACCTTCTTCTCATAGTTTCACTTTTTCAATGTATACATATATTTCTTCATATATAGAATAAAAACTAGAGATTGCATAGTTTATTATTTTTTTTTATTATTGTCAAACAGGTATGCGTTTCTCAATATCTATTGCATTTCTGTTGCATTAACCGCTGCTCTCATATTTTATTTTCGGATTTAAGTGGCTGATCCATACAACGGATATGAGATTTTTCACCTCCTGTCCCGAAAATAATAGTTAATTTGGAATATCAGTTAATGAGGAATTGAAGGTGTCAAAAATGTGGACAGTTCTGCTTAGAAAACTAGAAAAATTAATTTTTCAAAGTCTCAAAATTAGTCACAAAGCTTGACAACAGATAGCGATGTTGACTATTTACACGATAAGCCAATGTTTTTCGCTGCATCACAGCAGAAATATTTGGATCTAAGTGCACACCAAATGGATGCTAAGATCTCAGCGTGAACGTATATCAACATTGCTAAAAAGACATCTCTTAAAACGACGTCGCACAGTCTTTTTTTGGCTTTCTTTCTTAAATTGTACGAAATGAGGACAAAAAACTTATTAATACAAAAGCATTGTTTCGTTAATAAGAACTAATCAAAATGATATTTAAAAATCGTAACAAATATATGTACACTGTTTGTATTCAAAGAAACTGATGAATGAATAATAAATATTAAGATGATTTTCATCTACATCGAAACAAAAGTAAAAAAATTCTTCGTCTCACATTTTATTTGTTATGGGCATGTCAGCATAAGTCACACTTTTTTTAGTGACCCAATCACATCCAATGGTCTTTCAATGTCATATAGTTGTTTGTTTTCTAAAAACAAATGTTCTCCTTATTTATCGAAATATGTCGCCAAGTCTAGGATTCCAATAAGACTTCAAAAGTATAAGCTTTTTTTTAAAAAAAAATTCTGCGATATATATCGTGAAAAATAGCGCGAATTAAATTTCTGACCGGCGAGTTTAACTTTTAAAAGCTCTTATATTATTTCGAAAGCATATTCGTATAATTCGATAAACAAATAAAACGGAGCTATAAGTAGTAGCGGCCGATTACTTAAATCCTGTTCCGCAATTTAAAAAAAAAAAAAAAACTTGCGACGGAGTATAATAGCACTCGATATGAGAGGGAGATAAGAAATAAAAACCACTTTCAATACCTTATGAAATCTACAGGTGTTTCTAATGAAATTAATGAACAATAAAATAATTATTAAATGCTAAAAAAATGGCAATGATTGTCTTTCCTTTTATGTTTCCTATGGCCGTATTGATTCGACAGATTTTAGTAGCTCTTTTGTTTCGCTTTCGCTTTAACGTTAATTTGTAACCCCTTATACTTTTTTTTAAAATTTTGTTTTTGATAAGAAGGATTCCTAAAATACTTGTTACAGTTTCAGGAAAAGGAAGGTTCATAAAAAAAAAAAGATTCATTACCACTTCTTTTGGCATTTCAATTAGTTTAGAAATCGGAAGCATAAGAGGAAACGTGATTTCCTTCCTATTTTCACTCCACTTACCATTTCTACTCTGACGCAGTCAAAATAATGTTAATCCCGCTGCTGTTGCTGCTCATGTGCTTTCAGCATGCTGTGACTAAGAGTAAGACTGAGTTTATTTATTATACTACTCTAGTTTAGCGGTTCCCCATTTTTTTTTCCGGTTACGGAACTCTAAGTAATCAACCTCCTTTTGGCGGAGCCCCCACTTCATGAATAAAGTTCATTTAGATGATTGTGAACTGTATAACCCAAATAAGACTATTTTAAAATATTTAATTAAAAGAATGAAATTTTTTTATCGTTTTATTATTAATAATCTTAAATGAGGTTTTATGTCCAACGATTAAATTTGCAGTCTTTGTGCTTTATCTCAGTCTTTGCGCTATATCTAGTCTAGTTATTAATTTGTTTTTGGTGTATATGTTGGCGTGAATGATCGAAATCAAAAGAATGTCGACTTTTACCGGTGAATGTCAACAATCACATTGCCTCTTTTTTGAATGTCCTAAATATTTGTTATATCCGATTTAATATTAATTTATTCGTTGATATTATTATATTTATTACATATTTTAATATCTGCTGAGGGAGTCGCGATGGCTCAGGGGATAGAGCTTTCGCCTTTCAGTGAGGTGAACCGGGGTTCGATCCCGACGATGGTGGGTCGATACGAATTCCGCATCCGGCTTGCACCGACCACAGTGCTGACGTGAAATATCCTCAGTGGTAGACGGATCATGGGTTAGAGTCCCATTGCCGCCTGGCTAACCGTGGGAGGTTCTCGTGGTCTTCCTCTCCATGTAACGCAAATGCGGGTTAGTTCCATCAAAAAGTCCTCCACGAAGGCAAATTTCTCCCAATTCTTGATCCAAGAGTTTCCTTGTCTTCTGGATTGGGTTCAAAATTGCAAGGCTACGGAGTTGAACATTAGTAGTTGTAAACCCAAAAATTGGGTCAGCTGTTCAACGACGGTTATAAAATAAAAAATCTGCTGAGGGTAGATGAGGAGAAACATCAGTGTTCGGAGTACCTGTTGAATGCATACTGGGCAGGGGCACTGGACCTTAAAAAACATTGATATAGGGCATACGGATCAAATGTATACCGGTCAGTGGCACTTGACTTGACCTAGTATATATTTCGGACATTTATCAAAGTGACTATGTGATTATCAACATTCACCAGTGGAAGTCAAAAACAGCCAATTTCGGTCATTTACAGTAGCATATATGTGTCACCCTTAACGTGTATAACTTTAACGTGCACTATTTAATTATTTCATAGAATAACTAGATATTTCATGAAATAACTAGACAGGTTAGTTAAAGTATATATTATAGATGAAATATTTTATACTTTATCTAGTTATTCTGTGAAACAACTAATGAAAAACCGTTGAAATAAGAAATAAAGAATTTTAAAGTTATTTTATAAATTAATTGATCATAAATGGCAAAAATCTCTCGAAAAATACATTTTATTCCTATTGCGGATGATAACTAATAAATAATAAAGAAAAACAGATGATGTAATTTATTATTGCTCATATTAATAACTACGTCCAAAAATAACGGAATAAAGCGTTCACGCACGTCATTGTAAAGCAGAATTTTTTTTTTCCAAAGCAGATAAAAATTTTTCAACTTGCTTAAAAAGTTCTCGAGATATGATGAAATACGTAGAAACTAAAATAACATTCAGAAGTCCAAGCTTTGACCGCCTTGCGGACCAAACTATTCGGACCATATTTCCCAGCTGGCAGCTACCCCCTATATTTTGGGGGAGAGAAATCCAAATCTGTGAAAAAAAAGGAATGTGTATTCCTAGAAAATATGATTTTGAGTCTGATTTCGTGACTTAAAATATCGTCTGCACTGATTAATTAGCACATTCGAGGTCACCCACTCGAATTATTAAAATTGAGTTCCAGAATGTGAAGATCCGAGCATTAGATCAAAAGTTATTCAGAGTGGTCCGTTTACTTTTAGACCCACTGTACATATTCCTTTCAGTGGGCCGCAAAAATTTATTTCCCCAGAGGTTTCTTGGAGTCAATATTAGTATATATAGTACTTATTAAAAAAAACACCGATTAACGTAATACCAGTAGTACCCATTACTAAAATTAATTAAGCAGCATTGGCGTTAGTAATAATTAGGCGATTTCTTATGATTTTTCTAGATGAAGAAGTTCCTCTTTTTTATTAATTTCGCTTTTCAGTACAATTTTTCATGTTTATTTTTTCATTTCACCTTGTACTTGTTACCAAAATCAATTAAGCATGATTGACGTCAATAACAATATGGTAACTTTTTGTGGTTTATTTACATATTTAAGTACCTTTTCTCCTTTAACTAAGCATTTCGATGCAAATTATTTTATTTCAATTTGCACCTATTACCAAAATTAGTTAAGTGAAGTTCTCGAAAATAATTTATAAAGGTACTTTTATTTTTATAATCATTTTTGGCCAACGAATTAATAACTGTACTTATGATAACTAGGATCGAAGACCGCAAAAAATCCTCAAACTATTATTGACTCCAGTAATGATTAATTAAATTCAAAATTCCCTATATTAGGGTCAGAAATCCGAATCCGTCAAAAAAAAAAGTATGCTTATTCAGAAAAGTCGTTTTGTCTGATTTGTAAGTTAAAAAACATCGTCTTCACTAATTAACTAGCATATTTGAGTCCACCCCCTCGAACCATTAAGATCAAGTTCTAGAACGTGAAGACCCGATCATTAGATCAAAAGTTATTCAGGGTGGCCCATCTTTTTTTAATTTTGCTCCCTGGTCCAGAAAAAATTGTTAATTATGGAAAGTTTTGACTAACAGGAGTTGACCTCGAGTTATAACATAATGCAAAATGATACTAAATATAATAATCTATATTTTGAAGGGGTGAATTTCTAAAAGCATGTTTAGCTTAACACTAGAAGACTGAACATTGCACACCTGAGAAAGACTGAAGTGTGTTCCTTCCCCGAGTGTTTGTGTGTAGATCAATTAGACACATAAAACATAATCATAATTAATTTAATAACAGCATGTTATAGACTTGATAATCGAAATCTATGGTATTTTATTAGATGTTATTAACGAGAGTATTCTTCTCTCTATAAATAATAATTAGAGATTAGTTGAAGTTTTCTTTTTTTTTTTAATGAAACTGAGGTACCTTAAACTTACCATAGTGTAATTTATATTCAAACCTACCTGAGGTTATGGAATACCTACCAAAATACTTAAGGGGCCAATCTGGCCCCTCTGTCCATCAAGGTACATTAACACACGAATGATTAAATAAGTACTTAAATTGGATCAAATGATGAAAAGGCAGAATTCCAGAAAAACAAAAACAAACGAGAGAGGCTAAATTTGCCCCACACTTCCATCTAATGTTAATCTGATAAGGCATAAGTAAGGGATAAGTACCAGAGAAAGAATTTCCCTATTGATGTTGTTTACGGTAGGTTAATTGACTATCAGGCCTTAATCTCAAGTGTCAAATGATATTGATATAATTAATTTTTAGTTTGAAGTGAAAAAGAATTGCTAATACACTGGGAAGGGCAATAAATAATTGTGTTGGTATATATTTTTACGGTATATATTATATTATCGATAACCGTAATTTAATTAAATGTATTCCAACTCTTAGCATCATTATTAGGCAATATTTAAACTTTTTTTTGAAATGAAAATTATTGTACTTAAAAAAATTAGTTTAAGACTGTTTACATAAAATATTTCTGAAGTTGACAGTAAATAAGTAGAGTGTAATAATTACATAAGTATTATGAAGTCGAATAAAGAAAAAATCTTTTGGAGATCATTCAGAGAGGATCCTGCTGTCAAATGTAACAACCCAACTTCCCAAGTTTTACTCTGAAAAATGTATCTCTCCACTCTGCTTGAAGTTATTGATTACAGCAAGAAGAAATTTTGTTGTTGTTGCACATTACAACGAGATACGTAGCTTAGAAAGTTTGGAGTCAGAAATTTATACAGCGTTCATTTCGCACCAGTTATACAGAAGGTATGAGCTTGGCGAGAGATAGAGAGTCCTTTTTTTCATCAAATTTACCTATCTCTATATATATTTCTCTTACACGGCGACAAAAAAAGCCTCATTACAACTCCCCGAATGGCAACGCTAGAAAATCGACCAATGATTGCCGCTAAAAATGTGACACGCCAAATCTAGCTGAGATGGCTCAACATATAGCGCTTTTAAAAACAGAAACTGAAATAAACAGAGAGAGCATAAGCTAGGCAGAAGTGAGTAGTCTTTGTCGATAGATCTCTATTTTAGTATTTTATCGAAGGCGCTTTTTTCACGAATTTATATATTACGAATTTATTTGACGATTTTTGATTTATATCACGAATTTACTTGTTTTACTAGAATTTATTTGTTTATGCAGGTTTTTCCATTGCAATTCACTTATTTCAATTTTTAATAGACTTAATTATAGCCAAAATTTTAACCTTTTTAAAGAGATATCAGTTTTAGAAATTTTATCTTAAGATTTTATACTATAGCACATTTCTAATAGATTTAACGAATTACATGTCATATATTTGAATTCAAATTTATTTTAATGACTTAGTATTTACAAAAAATATGTAATTTTTTTTAAAAAAGTTGTTATATGGATTTGAATGATTGTTTTGAATTCTTAAAATTTTGTGCATTTGCAATGTAAGCAAGCAAGGCAGAGCAAACCATATAAGATTGAGTAGCAATTTTCGGGGATTGGCGAAGCGTTAGCGAGCAGGGGGCGCAGCCCACTAGTTCTATAAAATACCTTCTTCTATTCTATATTCTAATATTTATATATTACCTATTGCTTGAATTGAAAAACGGTATTGTTTTTCTATTCAAGATTTAGATACGTGATAATTTTAAAAAATAGTTTGAATTATTATTTTTTTAAACATGCATTCATTCAGGTGCCGTCTCTTTGGACCGCAAAATTCGTCAAACTATTACTGAGGCTTATTAATGATTCATTAATTGTGGTAATAGGGGATTAATAGTAGAACCCAACATAAGTTCTCAATTGAAATAGATTCTTACTGTTTTCCGTAATGGAATAGTACCCTTTATTGTATTATTTTTATTATTATTATTATATTATTATTGTATCATTATTATTATATTATTATTATATCATTATTATTATATTATTATCATCCTATTATTATTATTATTACTTGAGAAAGACAAAAATGAAATAAACGATTTCACACATGCATGTTTGCTTTTTACTTAGATTGTTCTCCCTTCCCACACGCTGTCCTGGAAAATGGTCATGTGTCTGTTTTAGGAGATCAGAAGTTCCTATTCCAGTGTGATTCCGGATTCTTCCTGGCATCCCCACCTCTCGTCAGATGCTGGAAAGGAAAATGGTCATCCACAAAGACACCCAAATGCATAAAATCGGGTATTTAAAATCATTATGATTCTGTTTTTTTCACATAAAAATGAGTGTCATTTTTAATAAACACAATTGTGTTCATTATTTTTGGATTTCGTGCATGTGATTGAAGATCGATTTCCTCTGCCAGGCATGCATGGTCAAAAATGCCCGTTAGGAAAAGTCAATATTGAACCAAGTGGAATTTTTAAGTGCCTGACGAGCAGCATAACTTTTGAGACCCGGCTGAGATGAAGTACTAAATTGTTTAATATTTTACAGAGGGAGTGTGCGAGGAACCAACAGCCATATCAAACGGGGAAATCCATGGATCCGACAGAAGCGTGGGTTCTACTGTGCAGTATATGTGTCAGCCAGGATTCTTGCTGCTCGGTGAAGGGTCAAGGGAATGCCGGCCGGGTGGACACTGGAGTGGACTTACGCCAGCATGCATGGGTGGGTATAACTAATTTTACAGTACCCAGGTAAGGCAACAATTATCAATAATATTGAAATAATAGCTACCGGTGTTTAGTTGGCCAACTTTTACGAAATAACGAGGGAATATATGGAATATTTTTCATAACCATTTCTTTTTACATTGCGTTCGCTGGTTCTTGTTTTCATTGTTAATTCTTTTAATTAATTAACTGTCTCGTCATTAATTAAGCGTTTTGGTTTTGAATTTTACTTTTCAAATTTGCACTAGCCTTTCGAATTTTTTTAACACTACAGCCTACTATTTAACAATTGGGTGAAAAAAAACAAATACTGAGTGATTTGTTCAAATGTGGTATACGCATACGAAATTTGTATTTCATATTTGTTACTTATAATATTCTCGTATTGTTGAATAAGTACGCTAATTTATAAAAAGATTTGCGATGCAATTTACGAAGAACCGAGTAGAATGCAGACCTTAGACGTAAGTCCTAAAATAGTTGCACCTTATTATTTGTTAGTTTATAATAATCTTCATTAAATTGTGCTTCTTTTACGTCTATGGAGGTATATTAGAAGGATTTAAGGGTGTTTTTTGAAGGCTCTATCGAAATATGAAGTGTTGCGCTTTTGCGAATAATGTGCTATTTTTATAACTGCTGTGAGTTTGCAATTGTTACTCGTAACAGTTTGATCAAGTTTAAACTATCTAAAGCCAGCGTTGACTACGCTTATTTTGAATATGGCGCAAAACGTCAATATGGAGAAAAGCCACAGTTTTGTGAAAAATGAAAAGCGTTCGTGGTCTAATTTCTTAATATTTAAAAAAGTACACCAATGCTGCATTATTTGGGCTCATAAAAATTTGCAAAATCTGAGAATAAGGCAGTGATTTTGATCATTTTCATCTAGGTGGTAAAATGTCGCCAAATTAGCGATTTTAAAAAGAGTTTAATAACTTTTAAAATATTTAAGTCATTTGTCTGTTCTAAAGACCAGATAATTCTTTACAGCAAGATTATACATATAGTTTAAAATCATCGCATTGCTTCAAGTGTAAGGCACTTAAACTATGGATTTTTAATTTTCCTTGGCGACAGAGCCTTGGTAACAGCGTTAACTACTTCGAGCATCTTCCTGTAAGTTAATTTTGCTCATCGCCATTAAGAGAATGGGTAGAACGTATGCACGTGATATTATGTGAAAGTTCTAATATCTAATTATTTGTTAACGAGTTTTTTTTCTTCATACTTTTAAAACAGAGGAATCGGAGCCCATACAGAAAGTTGCTGACAGATTGAAGGAACATTTTGTCTCCAATCTCTCTACCTCCAATGGTAAATGGTTTCTCTTTTGTCTGTTGGCTACGTGGCTAAAAAGCCTCATAGCCAACAGGATTATTTCTAAAACCGAATGAAACGTGAAAGTGCTATTCTGAATAAATTAATAAATTCTGTTAAGTAAAAATAATCACATTTTATAAAAGTCTTAATTGTTTGAAGACCACACAATATTTTTTCTCGCAATTCCCCGGGATTTTAAAACTATTTAAGCAACGAAAACCATTCCTTTCAAAACAGTCATTTAAACAAGAAAATTTAAATATAAAGGTAATTAATTATTTTGCAAGTTAAATAAATAATACCAAGAAAATGAAGTAGTAAGATATTACCTGATTGAAAACTTTATACGCTTATCAAAAATATAAAAAAATGAAATGACGGTCGATATGTTTCAACCGCATCAAAAAGGGGTGCCAATTTTAAAGACTTGACAGGCGTGATTTCAACGAACCAAAAATGATCTATATATATATATGTTACGATGAAGCATCGAAATCTGGAGAATGTCGACATTCACCGGTGAATGTCAACATTCACGTAGTCGCTTGGTGTATGTCCGAAATATTTGCTAAATACCCTTATTTCTGACTCTCGCCGGTGAATGTCAGCAATCACCTAGTCGCTTTGGTGAATGTCCGAAATATTTGTTATATCCAATTTTATATTAATTTATTCGTTGATATTATTATATTTATTTGATAGATTTATATTTATTCTATATTTTAATACTTACTGACGATAGATTAGAAGAAACATCAGTGCTTGGAGTATCGGGCAAATATATACGGGGCAATGGCACTTGACCTTAAAAAAACATCAGTGTAGGGTATACCGGGCAAAATGTATACCGGGCAGTGGCACTTAACCTTAAAAAAACATCAGTGTAGGGTATACCGGGCAGTGGCACTTAACCTTAAAAAAACATCAGTGTAGGGTTAAAATATCGAATAAATGTAATTATATCCACGAATAAATTCATATCAAATCGAATGTAATAAATATTTCGGACATTCACCAAAGCATATCTGTGATTGTCGACATACACCGGTGAGGGGCCGAATGTACAAGAATGTAATGAAATATTCGATCTTTCACCGACGTATTTGGTGTTTGTCGACATTCACCGGTGAAAGTCGAAAACCACCGATTTCGGTCTTTCGCCGTGACATATACAGTCTATGTTCCAAATAAGTACAAATAGGAAGTATATAAAAAATCTCTTGAATAAAAACCCATGACATGTATGTTTAAATATAAAAGTATTGACTATAAACTAGTGCAAACCATGTAACACTACAGTGCGTCTAATAATTTGGTCTAATTATTATAATATACTAACATAATACCTGATATAATAAATATTCTATATTTATGTAATATATAGTCTAATTTATCCAACAGTCGAATTTATATTATATATCGTCTTACTTAACCAATTAATATACGAACGTAACCAAGTGCAAACTGGTTTCAGTCGCTAAAAAACAATAAAGATGTATAGTATCACCTGATAATTAAGATATTACGTGGAATCTTATAGTGCGTCTAATAATTTGGCCAGGGACGGTATATATAAAAAAACGTAAAGTTGCCAATGAAAAACGGAAAAGTAAAGCAAGAAACATAAACTAGAAAAACTACAGAAGTCGAGAGAGAAAAATATGAAAAACAGATCGAGAAAAAACACAGTGACCGACAGACAGATTAGGGTGAAATGTATTTCCGAGAGTTATGGGAAGTTGGGTAAGAACTAATGTCATTAACGAGGGAATAAGCATTCAAATGAATAAAATAAGATTCCAGGGTATCAAGATGAGCAGATGTAGCTTAAGTGGAAATAAGTTTAGCATTGTCGAAATTGAATTTATGTTCGAGATTCCAACAATGCAAAGCAATTGAAGATTTTTCGAATTTTTGCTAACGGACATATCTATCGTGTTTCTTAAGTCTACATTTTAAAGTGTGTTTAAAATTTAGTACCGATGTAGCTAAGGTTGCACTGACAAGGAATGTGATAAATGCCCTAGTGATTACCAAAGCTAATAGGATCTTTAAGAGACTAAAATTTTATTTTTTTAACAAGCCTGAAAATGATTTCAAAAGCAAGTTGAGATTTGTGAACTTTAGAAAGTTCACAAACCTCAACTTGCTTTTAGACCTATCGTCTCGAACATTCATATAAACTTTCTCGCTATTTTATGCGTATTATCATCACACCTTTAACTTTGAAGAATATCCATGCTGTTAAAAATTCCCATGATTTTATTTCACCACTCTCACGTAGTGTGTCCACCACTGCAAAAATACAATTCCAATTCACTAGTACAGGGATGGGCAAACTACGGCCCGCGGGCCAACTGTGGTCCGCCGGAAGGTTTCATCCGGCCCGCGGATAGAATTTTAACTCGCCGATCCGTGACGACTATAAACAATATACATCCATTTTCTTGTCTACTTAGTTTTTTTTTTTTTTTTTTTTTTTTTTTTTAAACTAAGTTTTGATGACCTTCCTACTTTCTCTATTTTTGTTCTACAGAGCATAAATTGATGGAAATAGTTAGCACAGACAGCTTAAATTGGTAAAATGTTGAAAGCAGAAGTTCTTTATAGAATAGCCGTAGATTGGCTCCAACGAGGGTCTGCCTTTCCCGACGAGCAGATTTATGGAATCTACTTTAGGTGAATTGCACTTCACATGTGGCAGACTGCGCATTTTAAGCTCCAACGAGTGGATTTTTCTGCTGGCGCGAGTTCTAACTTTTTTTGGAGTATGGAAAAATTGCACACACGTCATTGTAAATAATGGTGAAATTATTAAATTTATAAAATGGTTAGTGCTTTTTTGACTTATTTGAAAACTTTTTTTACCCCAAAAAAGCTACTAAAAACGCAAAGTTGATTTAGAATGCCTTGCGCTTAATGACGAATGGACTTGGACAGATCTTCTTTGTGTCATATGAACAACTTGATTGTTAAGATGAAAGGGAAAAATCAATTTATCGATATCTTGGCCCATATCAAAGCTTTTAAACTGCAGCTTCATCTGTTTGCTTGCCAGCTAGCTAAGAACGACTTGTCGTATTTCTCTATATATCAAAACTCTCAGTAAATAAGGAAAAGCTTAAGAATTAGGAAGATGGCTTAAAGAAACTCAATTTTGAATTTGAATGCAGATTTCAGTGCCATTCATACAGAATTAGATATTTTTACCATGCTTTTCAACGTTATTGAGAAACATTGAGGTCGAATTAAGAAGCTTGAATTAATTGAGTTGCAATCTAACAATCATCTGAAGCAGTTGTTTCTAAATGTGCTAAAGTTTGAATTTTACAAATCATTACCAAAAAGTTAGTTTCCAAAATTTAATCTCAAGCCCAGAAAATCAGTGCTATGTTTGCTTCCTCTTATATATGTGAACAAGCATTTTCAACTATGAATCTTAGAAAAAAATCATTTTAGAAGTAGACTAATAGACAAGAATATAGCCTCGTTCCTTAAAATAAGCACATCTCACTTCGAACCTCAATATAAGAAAATGAAATCTTTCCTTCATCTCATTAAATATCTAAACTAGAACTTGTATATCGTATTTTTTTATATCGTTTTTTATATTTTTATATATTGTCTTTACTTGGCCCAGCACTTTTTTTTAATCGATTTTTGGCCCTCGACCAAAAAAGTTTGCCCATCCCTGCACTAGTACATAAGACGTGTTAACTCGATTCTATGTTGGAGGTACCTTTTCATAGATGAAGGTTGATAGTGTTGTTAACGTGATGTGAACACTCCTACCTTGACAGAAACTCCCACTTCGATTTGAACATGCCTAGTTAGATGGATGATCTACATCGAACAGTTGACTTGCTACTTGTGATTGCGACATTATCCACCTCCTCGCGCTGTTACCACTTAGTCTCGATTACATACAATGTCGGTCAGTATACACTCGACTCCAATAGCAACACAGGTGCAAGCACGACCGTCAACTTAATACAGTTCTCACGATCAGAGCTCAAATGTACGGTAATCTTTATACAGCTTTCCCGGCTTCTCACAAAAAACAACAAAGACTTAACTACTGGTAACCCGTTCATCGAATTCTACTACAGCTATAATTCTAGCGGGGGAGTATTGTAGTGTGTCTACCACTACAAAAATGTAATTCCCATTCACTAATATATAAGACATGTTAACTCAATTCTACTTCTTCATAGTTGAAGGTTGACATGGCATGCATGGCTCCTCCCTACATCTCACATCTTTCCCTCTCCAACAAAACAGTATTCTCTCTTGATGTTGTATCTCTTTTCACCAATGTCTCCATTTCTAGTGCTATTGACTGTTTAAGACTACGGTTACAAGAATTTTACTCTTTCATTGAAATTAAAGACATTATCTCCCCTCTATATTCATATATTCTAAAAAACTGCTTTTCAATGCACCCTGGGCAACCCCCACTTACCCATTCTTTGAATCACCCTGTTTGGTAAGCGAATCACGGTTGCGAAATCCTCAAATTTATTATAACAATAATTCTAATAAATATCTTAATTAAATATTATTTTAAAAAACTACTGAGCAAAATTATTTATATTCACTAATAATAGATATTAATAGAATTCTAAGGGAAATGTTTGCAAGCGTGAGCAAAACAATTCTTATTAGTACTTTAATAAGGGAATAATTTGAATATTTGTAGAAAAAAACTGTTTTATGTTCACTGTAAAAGAATTCCCGATAAACTTATGGTAAAAAGAACTGTTGCATTGTGCGCCGATACTTTTTCCGTAAAATTTCATGGAACAAAAATCTTATTTAACATAATCTTTACAGTAAATTTTACTCTTAAATTACAGAATCACTGAAATTAATTGAATATTACTGTAAAAACTACGATATAAAATTTAGTAGTAAAAATGAATTTTATGGTTAAATGGATTTTACAGATGCTGGTCAGGCGCTAGTAATTTTTACTGTAATTTTATTCGGAATTTCTTACAGTGAAGAACTAAAAATTGAGAAGCAATCATCGTTCCGGTAATAACACAATAAAATATTCTTTATTATTTAGAGAATAACATAATAATCATTGTTAAAGATTCGAAAATGTACTTATTTATTTTTTACAGAATCGATTCCACAGGGTCGTCTTCTAGATTCAAATTCTCTGCATCATGGGCTCGAATTAGTGATTCTGATCGACCGTTCTAGCAGTATTGACCCAGAAGATTTTGAGACAGCAATCAATTTCGTCAAGTTTCTCATACAGGAGTTCGGAGTTCGAAATGGGAACACAAGCATAAGTAAGATTTTTCTCCGTATACAAGCACCCTATAATCTTTGTATGTTTGTATCTTTCATGTTTCTGCGATTTTTCCACTCTCCGGACTTTTCCCCTCTCGCCCTCTCTGTTATCATGGTGCCAGCAAACTTTGCTTTTTTTCTGACACCGGTATATTCCATCTTCTCATTTCCAACTCTCATGTACTGCTGTGGGGAAATAGAAACATATGTTGGAACCATGGTAACTATGAGGGCGGAAATGTGGAAAGTGAGGAAATCACGTAATTTTGAGAACATTATTCTATCATAATTATTTTAGTTGTAATACAGCTTAAGCCATCATGGAAGCAATATTCATGAATTTCTCCTATAACGGGTTAGCGCTTAACATTTAAGCCTAGATAAGTCTATTGTTGGAATCGAAAAATCGAGATATTATAATGTCATAGTTAAAAAATTTATGAATTTTCCGAATAGACTTGTACTCAAATATTCTAAAAAAGTTTAAAACATAATACCGTGCATTGCATAGAAACAAAAGGGCCACCTGTGCATTCTATGCCAGGATGAGTAAATCTTAAGCAGTTTAAAATAGCGAAAGAAGAATTCTAAATTATGTAAGAAAATGGGATTTGTAGGCCGTCTAAATCTAATTGGGCCTCTACATATGGTTGCAAAAAAGGATGGTGATTAGAAGCCATCTGGTGATTCCCGTCGATTAAACAGCATCACTGTTCCTGATCTCCTAATACTACCATATGATGTTTTTTTTTGACAGAATTTGCGCTACAAAAAGATATTTTGTAAAACAGATATTGCATGTGCTGATCATTATAAGTGACTCCAAAAGACATTCCGAAAGCATTTATATTCGGATTATTCAAATTTTTACGACTGTTTCTTGTAGGCACCGAAGTATTATCAAATGATGCTTTTTAGCAAATAAAATGCTGTTTTTATAATTGCTGTGAGTTTGTAACAGTTACTCATGACTGTTAGGTGCTTATCTAAAACCAGCACTGTCTACGTTTATTTTGAAAAGGGAGCAAAACGTCAATAGAGAAAAAAGTCACAGTTTCGTGAAAATAAAAAATGTTGTATTCGAATTTTTTATTATTTAAAAACTTATTTGCTTTACTTGGATTCATAAAACTTTGCAAAAACTAAGAATAAGGCAGTGATTTTGGCAATTTTCATCTAGGTGGAAAAATGTCACCAAATTGGCGATTTTTTAAAAGGTTTAATAACTTTTAAAATATTTAAGTCATTTGTCTGTTATAAATCCTAGAAAATTCTTCTCCATAAGATTATACATATAGTTTAAAATCATCGCATTGCTTCAAGTGTAAAGTAATCAAACTATGGCTTTTCTCTTTTTCTTAGTGACAGAGCTTCGAAAAACAGTATGTCATTCGGACTTTTAAACGCAGCACAACGTTTCAAACTGTAGGGGAGAGTGGGGTCAATTGTAACATTTTTTACTTAACTATTTTTAACTAACAAAAAATCCAATATATTATCAGTACTAATTGACAGACGAGTAAAGTAGACTATTCTCTACTAGAAAAAAAAAAACCTTATTTTAAATGTTATTATATTAGTAATTAACAATTTTCGACAGTCGTGCACTTGTTACAATTGTCCCCAATTACGGGGTCAATTGTAACAGTTCATAAATTCAACTAAAACATAGTTAATTATACATATTATCATAGTTGTGATATATTTTTTTATTGATCAAAATAGTAGTGATATTTTAGGAGTAAAAATAATAATGAGCAGAGACCTAAAGGGTTCAACTTTTAACTTTAAGGGGTTAAAAATTTTAATTTATGCTGTGAAAGGTGACAAATAAAATAATGCACATGCAACATAATATAAATGATATAGGAAACTATTGGTGGTTCTTAAAGAGTTAAGTAATTGTTTGTAAGCATAAGATTATTTATTTTCGGCTGTTACAATCGTCCCTTTACTTATTGTTACAATTGTCCCCAAGACGCCATTTCAGCTTCATTTGTTAAAAACAATGCTAGTTAATTAACTAAACTAATCTTTTTTTTCTGAAATGTTAATTAAGGTGTCCACTTACATATTCGGTTAATAATTTTTATTTATTTAAACAAAATTACTTTGTTGCAATATAATATTCTAAGACCAAAAAAATTACTCGCGTAGCTTAAAAATATCTTTTGTGATGTAACTCTTTCAAAAGTACCTAGAAATGGTTGCCAGCAGGGGTGTACATGTAGATTTATTAAATACACCTTGTGCGCCACCTAAGAACCAAATCTAAAACCCGACACTCGAAATTTTTGCTCTGTTACAATCGTACCCTGTTACAATTGACCCCACTCTCCCCTACTGTGCCCCCAAAAAAGGGACTAATCAGAAAGACTTTTGAGCTATTGATCGGATCTTCACGTTCTAGGACTCAATCTTAATAATTTCAAGAGGGAAGACCTTAAATATGCTAATTAATAAGTGCTGACTATATTTTGAGTTACGAAATCAGACACAAAAACGTACTTTCTCTGAATAAACATACCATTTTTTCGACGAATTCGGATTTCTAACTCCTAAAATGTAGGGGGTAGCCGCAATCTGGGAAATATGGTAACAACAGTTTGGTCAGGAGAGAGCTATAAAGTTTGGGCCTCTTAATTTTAATTTTCCTTTTGGGTATTTCTCTACATCTCGAAAACTTTAACAAATGGAAACGTTTTTGTACAGTTATAAAATTTGTTTTTCCGAAGATAATTCCATGCAAAAAAAAAACTTTTAATAAATGTTTGTTATTTTAATTATTTTAATTATTTTACTAATAATGGTCGAAAAAAGTTTGAATTGTAAGGTATACAACTTTTTTTACATCAATTTAAAGAATGCAATTCTACGAGGAGAAATACAAGATTTGAGATAAATAGGTTTAATAGTTTCTGAGAAACGCAAATGTAAAAATATAAAAAAACAGGCGCTCGAAATTTGATTTTTCAGGAACCATTCTACCGATTTTGCTCTAGTTTTGTATTCATTATGAAAAACGCTAATTAACTTGTAACGGGTGTTACACTCTCTGATTTTAAATTGTAGCTTGACTTTTTTGAAATGGAAAACATAAATAAATAAAAGATTACTAAGGAAAAAGATTGCTAAGGGAAATGAACGAACAAACATTCTTAATGGTCTTAAAGGTCTTAATGATTTATGAAAGTATTTGATGAGCAAAAATGCATTTTATTAATAAATATTTGAATAAAACAAATACATTTTGTATAACTTTTTTTAATAAAAGAATTGATAACATAAAAATTTTAGGCGAGAAATTCGTTTTTAGATCATATTTGTGATTAAATACGAAATAAATAATGCTTATATTTTAATAGTTGTGTAAAAAGTTTACAATGTCGTAATAAACTTTTTTATAGGGAAAAAAAATCGAAAATTTAAGTTTTTTCCTTTGGATCTAGGATAGATTCAGCTTGTGTATACTTTTTATTCAAGTTTTTCTAACATTGTTTAAAATTTTGTGCCTCGCCATCAGAAAAAATATCGACATACTGAAGATCAAGAAGTTTTTTTCAGATCTGCAAATAAATTGTTATATGGCAAATGATTTGCGATCACTGTTTATAAATACATTCCTTGTACAGTGCATACAACTGCTGTATTCATGATAATTAAGTCATTTAGTAATTGTGTGCACTTTGTACTTCATTTTGTTGCTGCATAATAGTGACATTCCCTCTAAAATCCACCTTCCTTAAGAGTATAGTGCTCAAAGTAACAAATATATTCTGCAGAATAAATTTCATTCTAATAATCTGATTTTTACGAACGAAGTGTCGATCTCAATGATTTGAGGAGACTTCAAACATGTAAATTAATTGCTAACTATTACTTAAGTTAATTAAGTACTTTCTCTGAATAAACAATTATTTTTTCAACACATTTGGATTTTTCACCCTTAAAATATGGAGGATACCCGCAATCTGGAAATTGTGGGCCTTATAATTTAGTCGTGAATGGTAATGGCAAAAACTTCTTCATCCTTGACAAACGGGGAAAAAACGGAGATATAATTTTATTTTCACCTGTAACTAGACTAAATATTCCCAGAACAAATGTTTGCTGGTTTATAGAACAAATGTTTAGAACTGTTTAGATGGCTATATAGAACAAATGTTTGCTGGTTTGTGGTCCATAACCACTCTTTTTATGATGGCTCATAGCATACTGATTGATTGTGGATATGATGTTGTTGCAGTTTATTTAGATTTCACTATAGTTGCACAATGGCCTATTGGCGGTAGTCTGAGAAACATTCCTGAAGATGATCCGAAGACATGCAATCACAATTTTGATCCTCTGCAAGGAGGGATGGCTGCCCTGCTTTGGTAGCTCTATGACCTGTATGTGAAGTCGAGCACTTTAAGGTAGAACAGTTTAACGAGGACCGATACTGCACACCCTTGATTCCTTAATTTGATGATCAAAGTGATCACCCACCCACACACTGAGGCTCGACTTCGGTGATCTGCTGGGATTCGTGTTTTAACGATCAGTCCACTGTGGAACGGATAGTTATATGATGAAACGTGAGAATTTAAATATTTTTTAAAAATTAAATACAGAACAATCATGATACAGCAGAACAATACAGAATACAATACAATACAGAGTACAGAACAATCATAAAGTGTTTTGACCTAGTGAAGTGACCACTACAGTCAAAAAAACGTGCACTTTATGCAAACTCAGTAATTACATGCTCATAGAATGACATCGCTTTATTTGTAAAAAAAAAGTATACCCATATAAAAGTATACATACATATATCCAACACTGCAGGTGGAACGAGAGTGGCAATATTGACTTTTGGCTCAAAAGTAGACTTGCTCTTCAACTTGGATAATTCAAGCATCACCGGACCCATTGCAGCTTATGAAGCCTTGGATACTGTGCAGGTCTGTACTTTTAAAATATAGTACAGAAATAAAATTTAATTTGTTGCTTAGATATTTGGTATTAGATGTTTTCATCGCACTGAGATTATTGTTTCACCAACTTCTTATACCCAGTTCTTGCTTAATGTGCCCCTTTGTAATTCCCAATTAATTCGTTTAATCTAAAGAGATGAAAATTTTGAAATTGTTAAAATTAATTTAAATTTAAAAAGAGTAATTAAAAAGAAAACCTAAATTTTTGTGGTGACAAACGGTAATGAAATAATTCATGCTCCAGTTATAAGTGGTAAATATCAGAATAGTATTATACAAAATTGAAATTAGTTTTCTGTATTTAACTTCAAGCATATCTTTTTTAAATAATATGATTAAGTTCTTTTTACTTAAGAATTTTTTTTTATCACTACTTGGTTTCACTGTTATCCTATAATCGATATGGCATTGATTCATGTATTTTATTTCAATTGAAGATTACAATATCTAGAATTCAATCCATAGACAAACCACCGGGAAGAAATCAGGGAAAACGTGGAGAAATTTTTTTTCTTACATCCTGCAAAATCTGATCAAAACCGTAGTTTTAGTCTCATGTAAAAATTTTCAATTTAAAAATAATAGAGGTGATATAGTATTGTTGGAAAATTCAGTTAGTCTTTTTTCATTATATCTTTATTTTTACAACTGTAATAATTGTTGTATCTCTTCCCCTTTACACTCAACGTCTATTCAATTTTACCGACATTACAAACATAATCATCTTCATGCGCTCCTCTTTTTAACACTCATCATAATATTTACCTTCCTTCCATTTCAGTATCATCATCATATTCTTCTCCGACGCAAGTCATCATCTTCATCATTACCTCCTCCCTTTATCATCTATATTATTTCCTTCATATACAACTATCATCTAAATCCTGTTCTTTTCATTTGTTCATCACATTTTTAATTCTTACCATCTATTACACGCATCATCATCTTAATCATTTACCCTTTTACACGTATCACCATTTTGATCATTTTCTCAGTATCTCATTCATCATTATCTTAACACTATCCCCATTTAATGTGAGGAACATCATCTTAGTTCTCTCATTGCATTCATCGTCCCCTTAAGAAGACACTAAACCACACAACAAACTTTTCTCCACCTATGGTCATTTAAAATTTAACATTTAGAGAAAAGTGAGCCCAGTTGGTAAACCTAGAGTAAACCATAAAGTTTCAATTGCCGAATTTTTCTTTAAATATCAAAATGCGTATAAATTATGGCAGGATTATTTTTCTACATCGTCATCTTGCTATAAATCGTTGCCATTTTGATATTTTGAAAAAAAAAAGTTTTTCAGCAGATGGAATGCTATATTGGGCTATAGATTTACCATCTGATCAAAGAATACCCATATGGGAAGAAGGCTAGCTTCGATAGACATAATGTAAACCAGTCTCCCAATGCTTGGTGTGGTTTCCTGTGTATAAAGGAAAAAAGCAACATTTAATGGCACAACAGCAGAACTTTTTGAAACGGGTTTTCACTCTTCTCTTCCCTCCACTCCTGGAGTTGGGGAGGAGTAGGAAAGTTTTCTCTTTTTATTTATTGTTGGTTTGTTCTGTATTTTTGCACTACTATTAATTGAGTCATTTCCTTGAAAATAGATTTAATCTGCAACCATGTTGATTAAATCTGCTAACATATTTTTAATGGAAAAAAAGTATAAAATGGCGGTTGGGGGGAGACAGATTACGCAACCATCTACGAAGCACCCAACAATCGGTTCACAGGTGACATACCTCCTGATTGCCACTTTGCTTTTTATGCGCATGCACTGGATCGTTGTATATATGATGCTCCTGTATTTGAGTATGTTGTTCACCTTGTAAGATGTTTTTCTGATGTAGCATATAGCACCGAGTAGCTCCCCGCATTAGTGACGTATTCGAAGAGCTGGATTTCTTCTCTTTTTTTATATTCTTCGATGTGATCATACTTTTTCTATGCTTTATAAATTCTTAATAACTTATGTAGATGAAAGAGAGAATTCGTCACGAAGGATGCAGCGTCCTCTTTAATGCTCTCTCACATTACGATATAAGCATCTTTTTTGCTTGCTTTTTAATTATTGTTTAATATTGTAAGGATGGAGGGGGCGGAACAGCGCTGGAAGCCGCCCTCACTAGCGTCTTCACTCTGCTGTCGCCCCTTCGTGAGAAAGCCAAGAAGGCTATCTTCCTGATGACGGACGGAGAACCGAACATCGGAACACCTGGTATAACTCCAGAAGATGTGGCCATACAGTTAAAAGATGCAGGAGGTAACACAATTCTTCTTCTTAAAATGGATCAGTACAGTGACCGTGTATGTGTGTGTGTGTGAGTTGTGCTTTTTCTCTGCGTGTGTGTATGTTTGTACAGGTAAAAACATAATATAACTAAAAAAATAATAAAAAATTGATGGAAAAACGTTAAGGTTCTTATCAGGACGCCTTCCTTTCCGGCAGCGAAAAAGACATTTCAAAATAAAGAATAATTATCCCAAGGAAGAAAAACCCTCTTTATAATGCGTCTATGCTTAAAAAATGTAATTGTAAATGGGTTTAAGATGAAAGAAGAAAAGCAAACTTACGGATATGAAGTGAAATAAAATAAACGTGTCTTAAAATTAGATAAACTAATCTGACATTTAACAAAAAATTGTTAAGTAGAAAAAATATAATGAGCGTTTTTTTTTTAACTTTATCGTATAAAATATTTGTTAAAATATATAAAACAACTGGCATTTCAGTTCTATGAAAAACACTTTAATAATAATAAATAAAACATTTATGCAGCTAAACCCATAAAGGGTAAAGAGTTAAAAAACAATAGAAAGGTATTTAAATTGAAAAATTATTTGAAAAGAACACACGCGGACAACATATATATATATATATATATATATATATATATATATATATATATATATATATATATATATATATATATATATATATATATATATATATATATATATATATATATATATATATATATATATATATATATATATATATATATATATATATATATATATATATATATATATATATATATATATGTGTTTCTGAAATTATTTCAAATACTTATCTCCTCAATGAAGAGCTGCTTTACCTAAAAGCTATAGCTGTAGCAGGGCTCGAAAAAACTCAGAAATTTTACCCGTCCCCGAGGACGGCTTGTCCAACAATGTACCCGTCCTCCTTTGAAGCTAACCCGTAGCTTGTAAATAAATAAAAATATAATTTTCTCTTATTTATTACAAACATTTATATAAATTGCACAATGAATTAGTAGTTACTAGGATTACAAATACTAGGATTACATTATACAGTAATAAAAGAAATACTAGGTTACTAATAGTAACCTAGTATGTATTTCTTTCATGAAATAATTTAAGTGACAAAGGTCAAGTTATCTGGAATGTCAATTTATTCGAGGGTACTGTGTTTTTTAAATGAATCAAATATGACGTTTGCCAGTTCCACAATTAAGCCAATAATTTACATAAATTTCTGCACAGAAATCTGAAAGGGGTTTTCCATTTAGGTAGATGTTTATAATTGCGTTGAACGCTTCTTGCTTAAGACCAGTACGTAATGTGTTTTTTTGTAAGTTCATTGCTGAAAAGCCCCTTTCAACCTCTGTAGTACTCCCAGTCAGAGAAAACATCAATTCCACCATGCGCAGTATGTTGCTGTATTTCTAGATTAAAGAGTCATTTTAGAAGTGAGGAGATAGACTCTTGTAAGATAACAAAATTTGAAAATGTATCACGAACTTTAACGGGAAAATGGCCGTCCGCGCGGACGTCGGATTCGAGAAATTCGTTTTCCGCGGGGAATTTTTGACAGCCGAGGACGGGCCCTGAGCTGTAGTAAATTTTGGTTTTCGTTCTAAAATTATTGATTCCCTGTTTAAAAAATAAATGTCGCAATCCACCAAACCCTCCAAATCGAGCTTTAAAGATTTGATTGTTTTACCGTTATATCCTTAAATCAATTTCCAAATTGCTAAGAATTTGAATAAATTTGAGTTTTAACTAAAGTCGTATTTATCCGATAAATAAATTAAATTTCATCAATCTAATGACCCTATGGCTGATATTTATACCTGGGGTATTTGTCAGATTTCGTGTTAATGTGGTCTTTCGTATATTGGACGAACTAAACGCACTCTTAAACTTGGACTCATGGAACACTAAAGATACGTACAAAATCAGGACATTATAGTAGATGATGAGGGAATGGTTCAAATCATATGATGAAACTTTAAGATTTAAATATCTTTTTTAGCTAAATACAGTACTATCTCGATAAAAAAAACAACTGAAAATGTAATTACTTATTATACATCATGTAAGGGTAACATAGTATATCACCCAGACGCAACGATATAGTAAAGTGAATTAGTGAAGTGACATAGTAAAGGGGCAACTACGTTCAGAAATATATGCCTTTTATACAAATTCAGTAATGACATACACCCAGAAAGACGTCGCTTACGTTCTCTGTAAAAGAAACTATACCTGTTGCCAACACATGACCTAAATTTAATTCAATATGCTCAGAGGAGTAACATACCACTCTAACAGTCATTACGTTAAAATCCAATCATTCGATCAAAAAAGTTATTAAGGTGTTTATTTTGGCATTGTACATGTAGTAATTCGTCCTCTTTAAGGTTTCGAGATCTTCACGATGGGCGTGGGTCGAGGCATCAACAGAAAATTGCTGTCCAGCCTGGCATCTCAACCTCTGCTCAGCCATGTCTTCATTCTTGATAAGTACTCCGACCTGAGAAGTATTATGAAAGCCATCAAGGACACTCCCATGAAAGGTACTCATCAGATTTCTATTGCTGTATGTGAAAGGTGGAGGATAGTTTCTGAAATACAGAAACGTCTCTATTTAAGATTATAAAGAAAGGTAGAAGGAGAGCAACTGTGTAATCTTAAATGATAAAATCGATAGAGTTGTTTTTGAGCAATAAATTTAAAAAGCTGTATTTTTAAGTTTTTAATTTTCGAGAACTATTCAATCCATTTCGTTAGAATTTAAAATGGTTTTGCTATTTTTCCCTTAGATAATGGGTTTTGACCTAGAATATGAAAACACTTCATTTTTTTTACTTACTAGAAATTTTAATAGTGTGATCCGTAATGACCTCTCTAAAAATAGATTCCAAGTCAAAAATGAAGTAATATGGGTGCTAACTAATTAAGGGTGGCTAACTAACACTTAAACAATAAAAAAAAACAATGTCGGAAATGAGCAAGCTACTATGAAGGATAATTACGACAAGCATGTATTTTGATTTTAAGGAATCTCTTTTCAACACGCTCAATTGGCAAAGAGTTTACTGTAAATAGTGTTTCTTTGGCAGCTACTTGTCATCCTTAGGCTGTTTCCGTGTTTTTTTTCCAGTTCCGATGATTTTAAATTGATGTTATGGTTAGCGAATTCCATATTTTAGTACTCATGTATTACGCACTCGATCCCCGTTAATTTCCGATCGGTTTTTTGGTGGTTATTACTATTTCGTTTGATTTTTCTAGCCATTTTAACAATTATGATAAAAAGGGATAAACACTGCGGTTAAAAATTTTAATTTTAAAATTACGCTTGGTTGAACCGTTTTGGTATTTAAGAAAATTTTTTAGGTGCCATAAATTCTATTTCTCAAGAAATACTATTTTGAAAATTTTGAAGTGTTTGGTTCATGCTATTTTTCATACTTTGTAATAAAGTTTAAAACTTTCAGGGGTCTTAGGGACCGACAATAAGTTACAAAGGAAAGACAGTATTTTTGAACACCCTATGCTAAAAAATTAAGTAATGGGCTTGCAACTTGTATAAATTCCTTTGGTTGTTATTTGCAATGATTGCATAAAATTTAGTAAATCTAGCTTACATAATATTTATGGAAATATGAACATTTTTATAAAAAAACAAGTTTTTTTTATCTGATGTCAAAACAAATTTTTTTGATACTCTACATTAAGAGTGGCCATGTTTATTCACCATAAGGTTTCTTTTCACAGCAGGAGGTGGTGTGATCAGTTCTTGCGGTTACATAAAGGACTCGAGTTTTCACTTAAAGAAGTGGCCATGGATGGCAGCCATCTACGTTGGTTCATCTCCGGAACTGCGATTCTGTACCGGAACACTAATATGCAGTGATTGGATTCTTACCTCTGCCTCATGCTTCAATCGAACCCTCACTGAAGAGGTATTTCTTTCAGGGTCATTCTTCCTATAGGATAAACAGAGACGAACTAGAAGCTGATTGGAGAGTTTTTCGTGCGTAAATATGTTAAACCAATTAGGTTCTCATTCGAATATGCGATTTTTTTTCGCGTTCAATGAGAACGATCCCTTTCACATGTCTACCGGTGTCTCAAAACTGATCAAAAGGCCATTCTCAGTGGATGCGATTTTTTTCGCATGCGGACGGGAATTTCATTGGCGAGTAAAAATTTTTCACCAATCCGGTTCTCATTCGCATTAAGAAAACCCCATCCAGTGAAAATGATCCTTTACAATTTGAAAAACTAGTATAGAGAAACGGAAGGAGAAAGAAATGTTCTGTTTATGCGTACTGTATATAGTTTGTCTAAAGTAAGAACTCCTCCCGCCTCAAAGTCTGAGGCCGTCTGGTGCTATGGAAACAAGAATGTCGCATTTTAGGGAGGGTAGCTCACTCTAGGACTAACACAATAGACATAAGAAAGAGATTCCCTTTCTCTGTCTCCGACCCGAGCCGAAACCACTCCAAAACAGTGACCCCGCACCCCTACTTGAAATAATCATACCTCGTTACCATAGTCACAGCCACAGGTCCAGACAAGTGTCTGGGGGAGTTCTTATTTTAGACAAACTATAGGAAGTTAAAGAATTTATTTTCACCAAGTTTCAAAATTGGTACCAAAGTTCGTCAGCAGACGGTGTTTTTAACTGAAAACTATGAACAATGTTTTTTAGTACTTGAAAGATCATTTCAACTGATTGACAAATTTGTTCTCCGATTACGCCAAGTTGTTGCTGAACCTGGGGATTATTCTGAAAGCATTGTTTAATAATTTTTCTTAGGGAGTTAAGGAACTTTGTCATGAATTTTAAAATTTGGGGAGAGCAAAACTTGTTTCCCGTGCTCCTGCAGCTTCTTTTTAAATCAATGTTTTGAGTCTTCGACTACACAATAGATATTTTCAATTGCCTTTTACAAAAATTGCATTGATTGTTTTAAAAATATATAATTTTTTTCAGAAAAACTAAAAAAAAAGTACCTAAAGAAAGCAAATATTGAAAAACAGTTACGAAATAATACGCAAAAACTTTTACAATATAGAAATTGCCTCCAAACGATTTTGAACCTGTGACTTGTTGAACAAAGAAAGAAGTATTTTAATACGCAAGTAATATATTAATGACCAAAAATCAAAAATCCCGCATGATGACTGTAATGCTTTTTCTCCTATTATACAGCATAAAACATTGGAGGAGGGGGAAAGGGTATATTTACTTTGAGCCCTCAATATCAATTACAAATTTCAAGTCGTTAAATCTTCAAACGGTTGTCGTTTCACTTGACATTAACATTCTACTTAAACCACATAAGATACAATTTGAAAGAGTAGGCTAATTAGCTTGTAGCAACCGTTGATTAGGTTAAGCATTCAAACACGAAAATTTACTAATTTTTCTCCCTCCAACGATTTGAAACATTATTTAATGAAATACAGAAGGCGAGAAAATTCGTAATTTGCTGCGTTCGTCTCAAGAAACCAGAAAATTTACTTTCGCAAAATTTTATATACTAGTTATAAAATTCGTCAACGGATGGTGCTACTGACTACTTACTAGGACTACAGTCAGTTACTAGGACTACGCTAGGACTGGGGCACACTTTGTAACAAACATCTTTGCTCAAGCGTCTTTTAAATTTGTTTTCAGACATTGTTTTATAGTTTTTCTCTCTCCGGAAGCTCCCTCTATTTACGAGCTTTGTGAATATCTTATGGTATTAAGTGAGAATAAATGTTTTTTTTTTGTTTTTCCGAGTAAAATGCTGTAATTCGTGCAATTGTATCGTCTTCCAGTTTTGCCTACAATTGATTTTTCAAATCGACGGTTATTTCTGTACGTCCGGTAACGAAAATAAGATTCTTCATTCCAGTTATCAACTTTTCTGGAATGAATTTAAAACGACTATTTTTATATGTGCACAGAGTCGACAGCATTTATTTAGATATTTATTATTATTATCAGATCATCGCCAATCACCCATAGTGCAGTTCTATTGCGACGTTATTAAAGTACCTACCTTATTATTATTAACATTATTCATTTATTCTTTTGTATGAGCCCAATAGAGGGGTAAAAAAAACTTATGTTCTAGCCAGTGTTCATTGTTTTTGGAGAGAATAATATAGTACAGGATGAGAAACATCAAATGAATTTCTATGCTACAAGAGTTGTACTTCATCCTAATTACAGTCCGCTCGACCCAGTGCACGACAACTTGGCTCTCTTACAGTTGAATTCCCCAATTCCTCTCAAAAGATTCCGACCAGTTTGCCTCCCACCCACAGGTATTGATTGCTATTTAATAAATTTTGTTCCTAAAAATTAAGTGTACAATTAATAAAAAACTTTTTTGCGTGATCTTCAAAGTGTTCCACTTGTAAACTCTGTTGCAAGTTAAGAAAAAACCATTATCTTTATTGAGACAGCCTGTTTGACTCTAAGTGCTCGCCAAATGTATGCTAAGTTCCCAGCGTGAACGTATATCAACATCGCCAACTCTTAAAACGACGTTGCACAGCCTTCTTTTTGTTTGCTTTCTTAAATCGTGTGAAATGAGAAAAATAAAACTTATTAAATAAAAACTATTGTTTTGCTAATAAGAATTAATAAAAAATATATCTAAAAATCGTAACAAATACACGTCTTTCTGTTCGCTTTTAAAGAATCTGATGAAAGAATAATAAATAGTGTTTCCTGTAGACGATTTTTTTCACAGCCAAAAAGTAAACAAATTCCTTCGTTCTTATCATGTCAGCATAAGACGCGTCATTTTTAGTCATCTAATCAAATCCAATGTTCTTGCAACGTCATATTGTTGTTTCTTTTTTAAGAACGAATCTTTATTTATCAAAATATGCCTCCAAGTTTAGGATTTCAGTATGACTATGAAATCATAACCCTTTTTAATAATTTTATTATTTATATGGCAAAAGATATCACGGCTTATTTTTCTGTCCGAAGAGTGTAACTTTTAAGAAACTTTTTTTTTTTATTCCTGAAAGCATATTTATATAATCTGATAACTAAATAAAACGGAACTATATACATTAGGCGTAGATGATTACTTAAATCCTGTACCGTAATAGTCTTTTCTCAATTTGCAATGGAGTATAGTATTTATGGCTATGATTAATCGCATAAAGCGAAACAGAGGTAGCGTTAGTGGTGAAAAAGAAGGAGGCTTCTGGGTTATTATTTCAAATTTATTTCCAATCCAAAACCTCGATCACAATTTCGGGAGAATTTATTTGCTGCGGAGCTAATCTTTTTTAGATGGAGCTCACTTCCCAATATGGTGACTCAGATCCCAGCGATGACGGCTCGTTACAAATTCTGCTACTGGCTTGCACGGACTACAGTGCTGACGTAAAATATCTTCAGTGGTAGACGAATCATGGGTTAGAATCTCTTTGCTGTCGAGCTAATCATAGTTTTTCTATCTGTGTTCCACGCATGTCAATTTATGATAGTTTTTGTCGAATTTAGCTTCATATGTCATCTAAAAAGAGGAAAAGAAAAATTACAGGTAATTTCCAATTTGTGAAATTCTTTTTGAGAATCCTCAGCTGCAATAAAAAATATGTGTTTCTATTAAGATTCCAAAGTAGATTCTGACCAACATCTAAAGGATAGGATTTAGAGATCATAGAATAGTTTTTTGAAAACACATGCTTTATTTAATTTTATTTATTGCGTGTATATTTCTCAAGATTTTTGACCATAGTCGGACTTCTGGTACACCCTATATAATGTTGCTATATTTTTATGATAAAGAAACTCCACATTACTCATATTTTATAGTGTGAATCTCTTAAAGTCGTGAAATTTATAGTTCACGTTAAGTATTATTACTATATTTTTATGGTAAAGGATCTCCACATTTATTGAAGTGGACAACATTTACGAACCTCTCCATTATAAGTCCTCATGTTCACTGTTATCTTCGTGGGCTTAACGTTGCCCAATTGATGTAGAAAACTATTCTCTGTACCTTAACAACAGTCATAGCCTAAAAAGTTTCCTCTTTTTTTTGTGGGCGTTTGAAATTTTCAAAATTAGAATTCCACTAACCTTTTTTTCGGGGGAAATTATAAAACATCACAAAGCACAAATTACAAAACACAAAGATAGGTTAACATGAATCAAGATTATCGAAAGAGGCCAAATGTTTCGTATCAAAATTAAATCATATTTTTTTGGAAGGAAGGATATAATCAAAATAAATAAAAAAAATATTTAATTGAATGAATAATTTAGTCGTTGTGTTGAATTTTAGGTAAAACTGTCCCGCTGCACATGGATCTTAATATCAATGCTTCGATTGCTGGTTGGAGTCTTCCCCCCCAGCTCGATTCGAATGGCCGCATAGATGGCAGCACCCACCTCTTCAACAGAGTCACCGTCACTGTGGAACTAGCAGAGCAGCATGAATGTAGACGGATCGTAGGAAGGGCATTCAGTGAGAATTTATTCTGTGCAGGATTTGGGTGAGGACACTTTTATTATATTATATGAATACATCAGTGTTGGCCATTTATCCTAAAAAAACACGTCCTTGTAGCATATAATGGATAAATGTTTACAGAGCAATGTGTTCAATATGCATTTTTTTTATCACACCAACCCTAAGATTTGGTTATTGTTAACAGTGGACAAAGATCTTATTAATCATTACTGGTTAAAACCGGGGTAATAACCCTGCTATTGTCCGGTTTTGTACTTGTCAGTAGTCCCCTATAGTGATTCTCTTTTTGGTAAAGGGTTTTGTCCAGCATATATTTGTCCGGTAATCATACTTCTGATGTTATTAAAATCTGCACTGATGTTTTTCCGAATCTATCTAAATAGTGTTATTCCCTTTAGCACTCTTTAAAAATAGAATAGGTGTCTCAAAGTTTCTCCACTCCTTCACCCTTTCCGTTAAAATGGTTTTGGCAATATCTTGCTTTATTCCTGTGGTAATATGTTTGAGTGAGATGTCAGAATACACTGGCGTAGAGAAACCTGCCGTGTAATAGGAAAATCAACGCACGCGACAAAAAAATTTAAAATTGAGAATTGTACATATTTAACATCTCTGCATGATGAACTACATGCGTTCTTAGCATACTTAGCGTTCATGGCACTCGCCGTACAATGAGGTGAACCGGGTTCGAATCCCAGCTGTGGCTGGTCGATATGCATTCCGCATCCAGCTCGCACCGACTACAGTGCTAACGTAAAATATCCTCAGTGATAAACGGATCATGGGTTAGAGTCCCCTAGCCATTAGACTAGCAGTAACTGGTTTTCGTTGCTTCCCTCTCCATGTGACGCAAATGCGGGTTAGTTTCATCAAAAAATGCAGGACCAGGGCATATTTCTCTCAATACTTGATCCAGGAGGTCTCTTGTCTTCTGGATTGGGCTCAAAATTGCAAAGTTACGTAGTTGAACATTGGTAGTCGTAAGCCCAAATTGATTCGGCTTCTCAACGACGTTTGTAAAATAAAATAAAATTGTAAGGCAGAAAAGCAAGGTTTGTTTAAACGTTGGCAACGGAGAGTGAAACAAAAACATACCACCCTCGTTCATTTGCCGTTTATGTTCCTGCATGCGTTAAGCATTGAAAATGTATTGAAGACAGAAAAGGCACAGCTTTTATTTAACTCGTAAAGTTACTAATAAACTCACATTTAGAATAGCTGCTATATAAAATAGAAACCTATACTCTTTTTTATATAGAATAGGCGTTTCAAAGCTACACGATTTTCCTTATTCTACACACTTTCCCATTTCCATTGCCACGGTTTCGGCAAATATTTATTTTTTCGGCAAAGACAGCATATTCCAACGGGTGGATGAGAGAAGAAACATTTGTCAGAACTTTGGTAATGGAGAAAGGAAAAGTGTGGAGAGTGGAAAAATTGGGTTACTCAGAGGCGCCTCGTATACATGCAAAAAGTTTAAGCTTTTTAGATAATAAAAATGATTTGTGATTCCACAGGAAGAAGGTTTGCGCTGGAGATCCGGGTTCTCCTGTCATTGTTGTGGATCCCTCCACTCAGCTGCATCACATCATCGGAGTTTTGGACGGGAGGGAGAAGTGTGCTGAACTGGGACTCAACTACTACACTGAACTCACCGGATACATTCCTTGGATAGATGACGTCATAGACAGGTGTCATTCCAAACACATTAATCTGTAAACAATAAAATACTCAGGATAATAGTTGTAGTCATTGAAAACACATAACGTTGGTAACCACAATGATACTTGGAAAAAAGAATTTTTGCAAAAAACAAAAACCTTCATAAATGCATAAATGGTTGGAAAAAGGATATTTACAATCTAGAGAAATAACAAAATCCAAAAATTTAGAAATTAACAAAAAATGATTCCAAGACAAATCATTATATATATATATATATACACACACACACAAATGTAAAACTCATTAATTCACTGCCACGACTAAATCGAAAAAGAAAATCTATTTATTACTCTTTATTCTTTTTTTTATTGCCACAAAAATGTTTCAGTTATTTGGTTATACTACACTGGTGTGCAAAACTTAAGCAACAAGTGCGTTTTTTGTCATAACTCTACAAGAAATCATCCGATTGACATGAAATTTGAATATGATGTGCATTATTTTGTACTTAAACGATGGTAAAGGAATAATGGCGCAGAAATGAATATAAGGCTTAAAGTAGGGTATGGAACAAAAAAGGGCTTTATTTGACATATAGTGGCGTTACACATGATTGCCTAAAGAAGCGTAAGTAAAAACTGGCAGATTTCGCTAGTATGGGATATGCCCTCCCCTTACTGTAATTGTTGCTTGGCATCGTCTCTCCATGCTAAGCACCAGTTTATCCAGGAGTTCTTAGGGTAAACGTCTCCATTCCTCCTTTAACGCATCTTTCAGCTGATGGGTGTTACCAGGAGGATACTGTCGTGTCGCAAGACGTCTGCCTAATGCATCCCATACATGCTCTATGGGATTTAGATCTGGAGAGTAAGCTGGCCAATCCATTCGTGTGATATCTTCACTTTCCAGTAGCTCTTAAACATTAGCAGTACGGTGTGGCCGGGCATTGTCATCCATACAAATGAAGTCTGGAGTCCCCTCGGAACAGACGCACATGGGGTAGGATTACCTCATTGCAGTAGCGGTCTCCAGTTACAGAGCCTCGGTCGAAGATCTGAAGCTCAGTCCGCCAGTTCAACATAATGCCACCCCAGACGACAACTCCAGGACCACCGTAACGATCTCTTTCCGCGATGTTATTGGGATGAAATCGAGCTCCAACCTCTCTCCAAATCAACTGACGTTGAGAATCGCTTGTAGCACTAAAACGACTCTCATCTGTGAAGAGGACGCGACTTCATTGATGAGGTGTCCAGGTTTCATGTTCTCTGCACCACTCTAAGCGGTGCCGCCGATGGCTAACTTTTAAAGGTATGCAGCGTTCAGGACGTCTAGCAAATAAGCCACCTTTGTGGAGGCGTCTGGCCACTGTAAATCTTGATACTTGTCGTCCTGTGGCTGTGCACAGTTGCTAAGATATGGCTGTCGCTGACTGAAAACGGTTTCTTTTCGCCTGGAGGACAATGTAACAGTCATCTCTTGGTGTTGTTTTCCTTGGACGGCCAACACCAACCTTCCGAACAGCTGTACCAGTAGTTTTAAAGCCATTCCAAGCACGAGAAACAACACTTTTGTTGATCCCGAACTCTTCGGCGACACTGGTCACACTACGCCCCTCCTCAAGCTTCCCAATCATTCTTCCTCGAGTAAAGTCGTCTAAATGATTTCTTGAAGACATGTTTCACAAAACAAATCACTTGCACTTGCAGCGAATGTCTTTAACTACGGTGCTCTTCATCCTTTTATCACAACTTTGACCTGCCTCGCGCCGACCCACAAGGTTTACGTACACTTACATCACCTACGACGTTTTATTTCTAAAATTTGCATACAAGTAATGCCAATTTATTTTTTCAAATTTAATATTGATTATAGGGGGTTGGCTTTGTTTTTGGTTATTTTATCTTTCGATAAATTGTCAACCATGGATCTCTTACCATGCTCCCAACTGCTTGTTGAGAACAATTCAATCTCTTTCAATTTCGCTTTTGATTAGGTTGATCATGGGAGATTTATCTCTCACGGCCTGTACTTATTTATGCATATATATATATATATATATATATATATATATATATATATATATATATATATATATATATATATATATATATATATATATATATATATATATATATATATATATATATATATTATGCATAATTTATTATTGCATAAAAATACGTGGTAAGATACGTTTTTAGCAACACGTGCGAAATTTGTGGAGCTTAGTTGCGCAAATGATGACGCATCCCCCGTATAACGATGGCACTACCTTCTCGGGTTATTTTTTATTCTAAAGAAGGGGTCCCCAACCTTCTTGTACCTTAGAGTAAATACTAGAATATCGCTTGAATGGCGGGCACTATTTATTTTTCAAGATAAATTTATTGTTGGTAAACATAGGTAATAATACACAATACATGTAATGCTCAAAAATATAATTTTAAAAATTAATTTAACATATGAATATAATTAGTATTAATATTCTTGTGTAAAATAAAGGATAACTAAATTACTTGCAAAACATACGAAGTATAAAAAGTATTTATGAAATATATAAAATACAGTCAATGTGATCTTTGGCATTGCATTTCACTGACCAGTGCTTCATAATTGGGAAAATATGATGAAATTCCTGCTCGCAAGCAATCATCAAGGTGTTCATCTGTAAGTCGTGATCTATATTTTGATTTTATGATATTCCCTGTCGAAAACAATGATTCACGCAAGTATGTGGAACCAAAAAAAAAACGACTTTATTTTATATACTTCTCGTTGTAAGAATGGAAATTTATGTCTGTCAATTATTTTCCAGAATTTCTCATCTGATATAATAGTTTTGAGGATAGTGTCATTCTAAAGATCCAAAATTTCTATCTCCACTTCTTCTCTCCTTACTTGAAGAAATTCTGAAATGTATGTTGTTATTTCGGTTACGTTTATTTGATTGGTAAAAGTATTTACAAAAAAGGTGACCATAGGCTCGATGATACTACATTGCTGAAAGGGGCTCTTCAATTTGAACTTGAGGAAGTTGGAGGTTGATAACAAATAGTGATAAGCATATATGGCAACGTTACTTTTAAAAAGTAACGAGTAAAAGTACAAGTATTTTTAAAAAAAGTAACGAGTAAAAAGTAAAAAGTTCATATTTTAAAAAGTAACGAGTAAAAAGTACAAGTACTAAGCAAAAAAAGTAACGATTTAAAAGTACATTTCTAGGAAATCGAAAATTCAAAGTAACCTAAAATTTTATTGAATAATATTCTTATGCTCTTTAAAGTTTTTGCCAAATTGTTGTCATTTATTTAAATATTTTTAATTTTGAAAGTTATGGGTTTAAATTTATTTTTAAATTTGAAAGAATATTATAATATAATTTTATAATATAATCGTATAATATAATTTTAAAATCAAATATAGTTTTAATTTCAAACTTTTTATGGATTTGCACGAAAAAGAAATTTTATCTATTGATTTTAATTTTTAGTTTATTATTTTTATTTATTTAAATTACCATTGATTTAAGATTGTTTTACTCTTTAGAGACGCGTTTTAAAAGCACAAACATAAACAAAGCAAACACAGGGTTTCAGATAGCTTTGTGATCTTTGACCTAGTAAAAAATAATTGAATGTGCAGTATAAGTTGAAACAGAAGGTATTTAAACACGAAGTTAGCTGTGAATGCATGTATATTGCACATTAATTTTATTAATTAAGAAAAAACATAAGCATTTTTTTTTTCAATTTAATATTTTTTTTTTTAGAAAGCTTACCGAGTTTTAGAAAAAAAGTAACGATTTCGTTCGATATTTCCGTTACAAATACTTGTACTTTTTCCCTAAAAAAGTAACGAAAGTATAAGTAAAAGTACTAAATTTAAAAAGTAACGAAGTACAAGTAAAAGTACGTACTTTTTACTTGTTCCGGCGGTACAAGTAACGAAAGTAAAAGTACTGCCATATATGGTGATAAGTCAATTTCACTGTCGCCTATCATTTTCTTCATGTTTGGAAAATACACAAGAGGCTTCCACAAAACTAGCTTTGCTCTGAACGAGTTTATATAGCCCCTATCATTCCTTGCTATATGTGTGTTCTTTCCCTGCAACTCCAAATTTAAATTATTTAGTTTTTCCATTATGTTTGTTACGAAAGACAAATCTGCTAACCAAAGATCTGCTCAGTTCTAAAAATATTTGATTTTTGGCTACAAGATAATTTTTTATTTCTTCAATTAAATACATAAATCTATGAAGTGTTTTATCTTTACTGAGCCAGCAAATTTCAGTAAGTAACATGAGGTCAGTATCATCAGGATTTTGTAACAGGGCGTTGAAAAGTCAATGTTGCAAAGGAGCTGCTCGAATTAAGTTGGCTATTTTGGTAATAATTTTCTTTACGTGTCCAAATGGTAGTACTTTACCGCACAAAACTTCGTGGTGGATAACGCAGTGATACGACATAAAATCTGGAAGTGACCCATCTTTCATGCAGAGACTAATTAAACCATTCACGTTTCCCACAATTTGCTGGTGTCCCATTAGTGGTTATAACAGACAGTTTCTGGGGAGGCATATTTATCAAACTTGCATATGTTATAAATGTTTTATAAATATCCTCACCTGTTGTCCGTCCTTTCATATTTTTAGTAGCTCTTCTTTCTTCTGTAAAATCAGTAAATACCATTCTCACCATATCTGCTAACTGTGCTCTGCCTGCTATGTCTGTAGACTCGTTAAATGGTAGTGAAAACCCCTCACATATTTCCAAATCACTCTTCAACTACGTTTGCATATCTTTTGAAATAGCCCCTATTCTTCTTGTAACAGTTTTTATCTGATAACTGTAAGTCTTGTATTGTTGACATGATCTCACGTTTGTTGGAAAATCCCTCAAATAAGCAATCAGCACTAGTAAAAAATGCTTCTTTTAACAACTGACCATCCTGGAAGGGATTTTTCTTCTTAGCGAGCATATGAGAAATTTTTAAAGAAGCAATAGTGGCATTTTTTGATTTTATTTTAGTACTTGTAAAAAGTGACTATTGAACAGAAAGATTTGATTTTAACTGCTCTGTTTTCTTTTTTTGCTGATTTGATTTTACTACTCTATTTCTTTCCTGGCGATTTCTATTTCGGTTGTGTTTATCATCAATGTTGAAAAAGCAAAAAAAAAAAAAAAAAAAAAAAAAAAATGCGTAGCATTTTATGGGAAAGAGAAAATTGAAATATTTAATCGTTGGCCACAAGCAGCGACCGACCGACGGGCGCCATGGTGCCCGCGGGCATAGGGTTGGGACTCTTGAAAGTATACAAGACTTTTTTAAGTGATCAGAATTTCTGCAACAACGATTACATCAAATCGCACTTGATTTTCCGCATACGGCTTGCACCGACCACAGTGCTGACGTAAAATGTCTTCAGTGATCGACGGATCATGGACTAGAGTCCCCTTGCTAACCGTGGGTGTCATCAGGCTAACCGTGGGTGCTTAGTTTTCCTCTCCCTGTAACGTAGATTTGGGTCAGTTTCCATTCCATCAAAAAGTCCTCCATGAAGGCTAATTTCTCTCAATATTTGATCCAGGAGTTCCCTTGTTTTCTGGATTGGGCTACGGAGTTGAACATTAGTAGTTGTAAATCCATGAAATTGGATCAGCTATTCAACGACTGTAATAAAATACAAAATAAAATCGCACTTGATAGAGTTATTGCTGAAAAGTATCAAAAGTTCTATGAATGTGGGATCATGAAGATACAAGAAGGGTGGGAAGAAAGGAGAAAGATATTTGAATGATTCATCAATTCTACAGAGAAAAAAATAATCTTATTTCAAGCTAAAAAACAGAAATTATTTGCTTGCCAACACAATATATAAAAGGCAGGGCAGTGATAGGGTTTTCTAGAACCTGATTCATAGACCCTGAGATGAAATTCATTGCACCCGCATAAATATAATATAAGTGAGGCATAAAAATTCTATTTTTTCCTATTTTATATCTTCTTGAAAGGAAAATTTTTAAATGATGATTGTAATAAATGATAGTAATAAAACTACTTTTTATTTCAAAATAGCAAAATTTTTTTTTTTGAAATATTTTTTTATATTGTAAATCTCGAAACATCACTTTTCAAAATCATTCGAAAATCTTATCTTATTAGCGTTTATTTCTGTTGAAAACTAAGCGCTTACTGGATTCTATTCCTTATTTCGTATGATTCATTTATGATATTATTACAAAATAGGATTTCCTGCAATTATTTTCAAATAAAATATTTTTTACTTTTTAAAAAAAGAAGAAAAAACATTAAATTTTGTGTAAGGAATTCTGACTGGGCCCTGACTATTTCCAGGGTCTGAAACAATTGTCCCTGTGTATACCCATCTCTTGAGTATTAGTTGAATTATCATTAGAACTAAAACATCTTTAATGATCTTTACAATGATTTTCTGAATCAATTTTACTTTTATGTTTCTTTGATTTGACAGCCGTCACCATGGTGACGCTCTTCACATTTCATATCACGTGATAATCGAAGATTTTTTCTTAATTCTATCGTATCGAATATATTTAGGTTTCCTTCCTTGTTTTACATACCAAATAATATATTGCTTCATTTGAGTCCGTTTCTTATCACGTAATTTTCTTTAGAAAAAGTTCGAGAAGCATTTGAGGATGAGCAATAACTTCTGGATAATCCTAGCAGTCACTTCGTAACAAATAATTTCGCAGTAGAAATATAACTGATGAGACCAATGTTTGAAAGTGCTTGCCAAATTAATAGGCAGTTATCAACTAATATTTTGGCAACATAGGCCTTATATAGAATTCATCTGTTATTTAAAATCACTATTTAGCATGGATAGGACCTATATTTAATTGCTTAACTGGATCTCGATCCATCAGTCCCGAATTCTGATCCCTCGGATTGATCCAATTTTAAACCTAACCAATTTAAAATTATAATTCTGTTTGTCGATAAAAAATCTTCTTACCGACGAGACGTTTTTTTCCTTCAAATTCTTTACTTGTAAAGTAAGCCATAAATTGCCCAATATGCATGGTATGAATACTTTCATTTGAGTATTTCTCTCGTTTAAAATGGAATTTCCAGATGTTAAATTAAATTAACCAATTAAAGAAGTTAATCATTCTGTTTCTTGCTAAAAATCTTCTTACCGACGAAAACGTTTTTTTCCTTTAAATTCTTTATTTGTAAAATAAACCATGGATTTTCGAATGTACATGGGATGAACACAATTCCATTGGGTCTTTCTCTCGGTTAAATGGCATTTATAGAAGACCAAAACGGTCGGGCCATCTTGCAGAAATTCCTAGATTTGCTGCACACGAAGCCACAGTCGAAAGAAGATGTACAGAATCTACTCTACAAGTTACCAGAGTTGAAATTGAGGCCTGAAAAAATGGTTGACGATTTGATAAGTGTCAGCAAAGGGTCGTCCTTTCCTTATGTGAATCCCGTGCCGAGTTCCATGGCTCACGTCAGCATTCAGCAGCTCAGTAAAGTGCACATTGATTGGAAAATGCTCACACTGGACAGACCTGAAACCATCCTTGAAACAAGCATTTTCTCTCGGTAAGTTATTGTCTAAGTTTTTTTTTCTCAACCGAAAATGAAAAATATGAAAGGATTAGCATGTGATGACTGAATTTTAAAAATTTAAATTACTAGGATGCTCCTCCCACTGCTCCATCCCCACATCAACCTCCGTGGTTTCCTCGCTTTTATTTTATTTCGTTTTTAAAAGTAAGCATTTTCCACAAAAAAAAAACAATAAACATTTTGCCAAAACCTATGCAATTATTTTATGTAGTTTTATCTAAGAAAATTATGTTCATTGTAACGAAATGAATGATTATCTGGATCTGAAAAAAAATCAAACTGTATTTAAAAAAAAATTAAATTTAAAGATACAGATTGAGTGACACAATAAGAATCAGTAAGTAAAAAGTAATTTTATTTGTTAATAATATCTAAAGACACACTTTCATCATATAACAGTCTGAATTGAATTCCGCTTGAATTTCGAACAGTTTGAATTGAATACAGCTTGAATTTATAACAGTCTGAATTGAGTACAGATTTTATCTCTCTTGAGATTTTTATATTTTTTAAAATTTCGCTATAAATATTAAGATTTATATTTAACAACAACTAGAATTTTATTTTATGATTAAAAAAAATGTATTCAATTTTTTGTTACTTTCAGCATTAAGTCAAGCACGAGCTTATAAAATGAAGATCTCGAGAGAAATAAATTTTCTTTTTTCAACAATGGATGAATATAATCCCTATTTAACGCAAATAAAGTGAAAAAGTTATTCGTAAAAAACATTTAAAAATAAAATTAACCTTCAAACAAATTAGAATTTTGAAAAAATAAGCAACTCGTGTTAATTTCAGAAAAGAAAATTGCTCTTTCAGACAAATTTTCAACTCAATAGTTGCGTTTCAAAGGATAGCAGACAGGCACGCATGGTACTTTTTATAAGTTTCACTGTTAATAATTCTCGAACATATGTTATATTTTTAATTTTATTTCATCGTACTCCTAGTACATTTTTCGACGCATTTTTGTAATTTCAAGTTTCTAACTCTTATAGTTTTTTCGCAGCAGAACAAAATTTAGCGTAAAGTTGATCCCCCAAAACAACGGCAACGGTGCTGACGATTTTTGAACATAAAGACGTTGAAATTATTACACACATTACAATAATTGATACACAATATTAAAGAAATTTTTTTTTCCCGTTACGAACGAAATGATCTTACGACCAACATCTAGTCTACAATCATATTTGTTCGCAATACTTCGTATTTTCATACAGTTCATGGATCTCAATACAGAACGAATACATTATTTAATTGTTCTTGAGGTGTTTTCATTATCGGTGGGTTCATAAACTGTGTGTCTGGTGCAATTTCGTACAAGATATCATGGTGTAAGGTCTGAAGATGGTGGTGGCTTTGTGATTAAGAATAAATCACTAGTTACCCTCATGCTCAGGACACTCTTAATGAACTAAAAACATTCGAACGAAAAAAATGGATTTTTTTTGTGGCATTAAAAGCTGTTGGTAATGTGAAACTGCCATAAATATTGAGTGAAATTTCCAAATGAGAGAATGCAATTAATGGCAGATCGGATAGATGTTTGTCGTTAAGCAACTTAAGCTCACACATTGAACATTTGCGACTGTAAAAAGAAAATCATTTGTGCATTATAATTATTGTAATACGTATAATGTTTGTGTGTGTGTTACTGTGAATGACCAAAATTGGTGGTTGTTGACAATCACATAGTCACTTTGTTAAATGTCCGAAACATATACTAGGTCTAGTTAAGTGCCACTTTCTCGGTATACATTAGCATGGTTTGTCCTACATAAATCTTTTTTTAAAAGGATCAGCGCTACTGACCGGTATGCCTTACACTGATGATTTTTTAAAGTTAAGTGCCACTGCCCGGTATGCATTTAACAGGTTCTCCGAACACTAATGTTTTACTTAATCTATCCTTAGAAGATATTAAAATATCGAATAAATATGATAATATCAACTAATAAATTAATATCAAATCAGATATAACAAATATTTCGAGCATTCACCAGATGTGATTGTTGATATTCCCCTGATTTTGGTCATTCAGGGTGACATACATAATTTAAATTTGGTCAATTATTTGCCCTAACCCTAAAATAAAGATTTTAAAAACTACGTTTTTCAAGTGAACTGGAACTTAAAAAAAGATCTCTATATTTGCTTGATGTACTAGAAGACTGCTCTCTGCTGGTTTTACTCACAAACCACAGTAGTTGTTTTTCATTCATCGTTGTTTTTTTTCTTCCCTAAAACTCAATGTTTTTCACAGAAAGAAGTAACAATTTGTTAGCAAAATATTCAATTATTGTTATTTTATAAAAAGAACATTTGTCAATATGCTTGTTGGCGCCGTTGGCGATTTTGAATTTTGCTGGTATCGGCAACTCAGTTCTCCACACACTTCATTTTCTTTTAGCTCTCGTGCTTATCATTTTTCGTTATTTAACTTTGATTTGATAATTATTGTTTTATGGTTAATTGTAACCATATTTCGGAATACTATGATTCATTCGGAATCATTTAATAAATTTTTTAGTCATTGTTATTTTTGTTTACAATGAAAACTGTTGTTACTGTTTATGAGTTATTTCCTTCAGTTATTAATTACCACCCATGGATAATAACTTTTTAAGGGAGGTTGTACTCTCTGATGTTAATCGTAAACGAAGGGAACGATAACCTGGATTTGAAACATAATCATCTGTTCTTGAAAAAGAAAATTTGACCTAAGGAATATAAACTGTATGACTCAATAAGAATGCATAAATTAGAAGTAATTTTAGTAGTTAATGAGACCAATAATAGTTGAAATAAGGAACAGTGTTCTTTCTCTTGTATTAGGCTTTTCTTTAAAAAAAATAATAATAATAACAATTTCGCTATAAACATTGAGATCTGACAACTTTTCATTTATATCTCTATTTTGATGCTTTTAACATCAACTGGAGTCTGAGGTTATAAAATAAAGTTCTTGAGAGAGAAAAATAAATTTTTTTAGAACGATGGATAAATAGGCAACTTTTAAAGCAGAAAAATAATTATAAAATGAAAAAATAAAATAAAATAAAAGAATAAAATAAAATAAAATGAAAATAAAACTATACGGAAAAAGCTCATTAAATTACAATAACTTTGGGACAAATTGCAATTTCTAAAAATTAAAAAAAAACTTGCTTTTAGTTATCGAATAAAACGGGTTCTTTCAGCGTCAAATTTCAACTCCCTATGTATTTCAGTAGGCATCGCACACCGATTCTTATTGTACTTTTTACATCAAGTTTAACGAGTTAATAACTATTGAACTAATTATCGAATGTTCCATCATACTCCACGTACATTTATTTACATCCAAGTTTCTCAAGTTTCCACGCTTTACAGTTTTTTCACAACAGAAAAAAAAATGTGAAATGAAGAAAAATAAAATACAAAAATTGGTCGAAAAAACATTTGAAATTGCAATATACTTTGAAGGAAAAAAAATTAAGTTCATCAAAAAATATGGCCTTTTCAGCATATCAAATTCTACTGCTGCATGTATGCGATCTGCAGAGCGGCCTGCATGATATTTTTTACTAGACGTCTAACAATTGCTAATTCTCAAATTCATTCTCAAATATTTTATTTATTTCATCATACTCTCCGTACATTGTTTTACACATCTTAGTTTCTAGGTTTTATAGTTTTTGCACTGGAAAACAAAATGCAACGTTAAGTTGGTTATCCTCTAAAGCACTGGCAAAAGCACCATTTACGATATTTTAATATGGAGAGAAAACAAAAAAAAATGAAACTAAACATTTTTGAAAGACGTGTGGTTTTCGAAGGTGATAGAAGTTCATTAGGAAAGTGGCACTAAATATAAAAAGGAGAAGTCCAGCTGTTCGAATACGTAACTAATGCGGGGAATTGCTCGGTGTGGTACCTGAAAAACAACTTACAGGGTGAGCAATATACCCAGACTTAGTAGAGCATCATATGTATTAAGATCCAGCGCATGCGCATAAGAAGTAAGGTAACAGTCAGGAGATAAGTCATCTGTGAATCGGTTGTTGGATAACTCTACAATGCGTCATTCGGTATGCTGCCTTCCGCCAACCGAACTTTTATTTTTTCTTTCTGTGTCAAAATGTGTTGGCAGACTTAATCAACATGGATGATATAAATGCATCCTCAAACAAATATCTTAAGCAATAGTACAGTACTGCTTATTAATAGTGTGAAAATTCAGAACAAACCAACCAGAAACAAAAAGAGAAAGCTTTCTTCTTCACCAGTAGTGATTGGGAGGAGAGGAGGATGCAAACCCGATTCAAGAATCTGTGCTGTTGTTCCCCTAAATGACGTTTTTTCCTTTATACACGGGAACCACAACTAACTTTGGGGGCTGGTTTACATTATGACTATGGAAACTAGACTTCTTTCCATATATATATTCTTTGGTGGTAAACCCTACGTATTCAGGTCTCACTAAACAAGTTACTTCCTCGTTCACAGTTTAAGTTAAAAATTAGTTTTTAATTTTTATTATTCGCGATCGCAACGAACTATAGGGGGCGTTGTTGTATGAGACGCTTACCTGCGATTTCCATATGAACCGTCATTCAGTTACTCTGAAGACGTCGTTAATGTAGCGTGTAGCATTGCAACGTTCCTTCTTTAATGTGGCTTATTAAATTTAAAAAAGAAAAATGCTTGATCTTCTTTCTTGTACAACCGAAAACAAAATGGTATCTCTTTTTATTAGAGAAGGAATATCCAAAACACATCGGAAAAATATTTGTACATTAACAGAAAAAAATATGTATATTCTTATAAGAGTTAAAACCTAATGCCCGAGAAATAGTATTACTAAATTTAATGATATAACATGAAAGGCCCATTTAAACTTTACATTCTATAGTTTTAAGAATCATATTAGTTCAAAAATTAAAATGAACAAAAAGTATACATAAGCCTCATAATTTTATGAAATTTAATTTTGTAAACAACGTTTTTTGACAACAATTTTTATCAAAAAATTTCAAGTTTCAATAAAAATCATTATTTAGAAACTAAGAAACGTAAAATAAAGAATGCTGACGAAACAAAAACAAAAAAACAATTATTTTTTGTCGCCATTTTTAGTGCTACGAATATTCGTCTTTGGGATTTGCCAAAAACAAAACAAGATGCAATTTTATTTTTTCAGGAGGGAAATATTTTACCGAAAAAACGAAAATGTACCAATTCCCACAACATAAAACTTTATCTTGGTAAACGTTCGTTTTGGAAATGTTATTTCATTTGGAATCTTATTCATCAGAGTTCATATGGCGATATGATTGTTTTGAATCTATGCTAAACTCTATATCGGCTCATTTTCCACCGAAATCCAATTAACTATTTTGATTTTAAATAAAGTGTTTTATTTTATGAACTGTCGCAAAAATTTTAAGTGTAGATTGGCGGCACTTAAAAACCGCCAAATCTGTAGAGGCGGTGGCGTTAATACGTCGTAAGTACCGAATTTTTATTCCATACTTTTCTGTATCATATTACTTCAAACATTGGAATATACAAGAAGTATACATAAACACATAATGTTATACCATTTAATTTTTCAAAAGTATTTTGAGAACAATTTTTATCAAAAAATTATAAACTAAAAAACGGAAAATAAAGAATTCTTAGGATAAAAAAAACGATTTTAAGAATTATTAACATTAAAATAAAAACTTTCATATTGTTTCTTTTTTTATTATTCTTATAGTTCTTAATCAGACGTAAAAAACCATTCTGTAGAGAACCATCATCAAATGAAAAAAAAATATTTACAGTCAAATTTTTTATTGTAAAAATCATTGCACTTACCTGATTTATAATTCCCGGAGAATTCCAAAATTATAAGTTCCTTGTTTGAAAACTTTATTCTCAAATAATAGATGCATAGTTTATCCCTTCATTACTTTTAGATAACATACTACACAGCAAAATTTTATAATAGATATGAAATTGAATATGTAGCTAAAAACAGAATAGCTGAATTCTAGTTGAATTTATTCTTTCAACACTAAAAAATACTTAACAAGAAAGCGATTAAAATTAATTAAGAATCAGCACAAATGGCACTATTTCAAGTAACTTGGATAATTTTTTATTGTTGTTTTCCGAATTATATGGATACAGAAATATATACTATTCTATAACGAAGAAGAATACGTTATAACTATTACAATTCTGTATGTTCTGAATTCATATTTATTCACTGGAATGACGAAAGCAATGTTGACTTCACTTTAATTCGTAATGAATTGAAGACAGAAGAAATGCATTTTACCTTAATACACACATCTGTAACAGTATCCGAAATCGGAAGTCATCAGTTGCAAGTTTGTTGATAATAGAAATAAAAAATTATTGCGGAATTTTTCTTCAAATGTTTGGCGTGTTCTGTTCCTGAAAGATTTACTAATATTCTGGAGATTTTTTTCAAGTTCTTCGGCCTTTTCCTTAGGGAAATTTTGTTTCTTATTTGCTGCTAAAAAATGGCGTCTGATTCAGTCAATGATTTCGATGGAACTAAATGAAAACGTGATAAATTAATGTCCGATATTTACAGGCTCCCGCTAGACGGCGTACTCGAGCGTTGCGATCGCGAATTATGATTTCCTTCTTTCTTGGTTTGTGTCGATTTATTTATTTATTTATTTATTTTTTTGAAGTGATACTTCTTATGCGACTTCCAACAAGGTTGCGTTACACATTTAACACTACATTTTTATTGGCCGGGAAATCACGTGGTAGGATCCAGTTTTCCCTCATTCATTTCCATATTGTTTTGGTTCTCACTAGCATAAAAATAATAAAAGTCATAAAAGTATTGTTTTTCTATAAATATTTTAGTTTGATTTGATACACATATAATTTAATAGGGTAGTATTTCTTATTTTCAAACTTAGTGGATAACAATTGTAAAAAATGAGTGAAAACAATCCCACGGACAATGCGACGGATTTAAGGTTATGTCAAGGTACGTCTCTTGTGAATATTAATTAATTGTTAGGTTTTCTCTTTTCTAATTGCCATTTATATTTCACCAAATGCAGCCAAGAGGGATATTAAATTATTTATTGCAAAATCTTTATTGCCAATATCCCCTGCAGGTTCACAAGCTCTGGCAGACGTTACTGGTGAAGAAATTGATTATTGTGAGCGGTCTGTGATCCTTGCAGGAGATTTTAATGTGAATTTCTCGTTACCTGAAGCTGAAACATTATTAACCTTCCTTACAGACAAATTTGGATTGGAAATGATAAATGGTAGGAATGATCCAACAATCAAAGGGGTAACTACCATTGATGCAGTTTTTGCAAGAAACATTGAAAAAATAGAACTCAAACATTTCGTATCTTACTTTAGTTATCATAATCCCATTGTAAATGTTATAGATTTGGATATTTCTTATTCATTGTTAATGATAATTAAAAGATGCGATCAATTGTGAATTGTAAGCATTGTTAATAAAGTTTGTCTTAAAGAAACAATATGATTTCACTAAAAATCAATTTCTACCCCTTCCTATTTTCATTTCCACATTACGAAGTTTCACTTCTTCCTTGCGGAGGGAGGAATTATTTTAATGTTGTAAAGTACTCGAGTTTGAATTCTAGATAAAATTTGAGTATTACAAACATTTTAAGGACAATAAATTCACAGATTCGAAGGCTAGATAAATAAAATAAAATAATAATAAATTAAAAGCGAGTAAAATAAAATAAAAATTTCAAAAACTGAAAGAGAGCTGAAAAGGAGAAAAAGAAATCCGAAACGGAAAAAGGTACCCTTTTTCAAAGGAAGCAGGAGTAGAAGTACATAAAGAAGCTTATGAGTGCAACCTTTTTTTTTTATTACTTTGGTTTAATAAAATCAATATTTAAACACATCAACAATGCCAGAATTTTACACTGATATAAATGGTGCTATTATAAAAAGAGTGATTGTTTATCACAGTTTGATTTAAAAATTGTCACCTACAATTTAAGATTCTTCTAAAAAAATCGTAATTCCATGATTAGACATCAAAATTAGAAGATTTATTAGTATTCTATCACAATTTCGACAACTATGCTTTGTATTTCCGAGATAGAAACTATAGAATGAAACAACTGTGCTACCATCAGTTTTCATGTTTTTGATAGAAACTATTTGTAACTTGCCAAATGTGCATTTTCCTAATTTGTAAATTTTGTTTGTAAGTAAAAGTTTGTCATATTAATTTTAAGCTAATTAAAAGAGTGCACTTTTAATTGTTTAAGTAAAAAAAATGATTTTGTGTGTTACCTCTTTTGTTACAAGTATCAGAAAAACAACCTGTATACCTTGAAAATCACCTCATCAGCCTGGTTGATTTGAAGTGAATTTTGGACAACCTCAAAAGGAGCAGAAATGTATATAAAACAACCTCGCACACCTCAATTACAACCTTTACGAGGTATAATTTTTATTGCTGTTTTCTCAGCAACCTTAAGTATACCTCAAAACTACCTCAATACCTCTAAAATACCTCAAATCAACCTCAAATATACCTTAAATTTTCGTAAGGGAATTCTGACAGATAAGTGAATACAACATAGTTATTTTCTTTATATAAAATTATAACTTTTATTATATTTTTCACTTGTAAAGTTAGTTGCTACACTCTGTTGCAAGTTAAGAAAAAACCATTATCTCTATTGAAAGAGACTGTTTGCATCTAAGTGCATGCCAAATGGATGCTAAATTCTCAGCACGAACGTATATCAACATCGCCAACTCTCGAAACGACATTTTACAGCCTTCTTTTTGCTTGTTTTCTTAAATTACGTGAAATGATGAAACTGAAACTTATTAAATGAAAACTATTGTTTTTTTTTAAATAGGAATTGATGAAAATTATACCCAAAAATCATAACAAATATGCGTCTTTTTGTTCGCATTTAAAAAAAAATTGATAGAAAAAAAATAAATACTGCTTCTTGCAGACGATTTTCTTTTACAGCGAAACAAAAGTAAAAATTCTTCATCTCGCATTTGATTTGTTAAAAGCATGTCAGCATAAGACGTGCTTTTTTTAGTGGTCCAATCATATCCAATGTTCTTGCAACGTCATATAGTTTTTTATTTTTGAAGAACGAATGTTCTCTTTAATTATCGAAATATGTCGCCAAATCTAGTAATCCAGTAAGACTACGAAATTACAATCCTTTTTTAAAAAATTATATGATAGTGTATATGATATATATCTTAAAAGATAGCACGAATAAAATTTCTGTCTGACAAGTTTAACTTTTTATATTGTCTTGAAAGCATATTTATATGATTTGATAACCAAATTAAACGGAACTATATGCATTCGAGGATGATTACTGAAATCCTATATCGCAATGGTGTTTTCTTAACTTGGAACGGAGTTAAGTAGGTCTTATAGTTTTTTAAAATTATATATATATATATATATTTTTTAATAATGTTTCCTGCAACTAAAAACAACAGCTGCTCTACGGAGATTTCAAGCAACATACACACGTTGAACCTGCAGCAAACCATGAGAAAATACTAAACCTCACTATTATCTTTTTTTCAGGATTGTATTTCTAAATAAAATCTCGTTTGAGTGTGTGGAGAGAGAGAAGAGGAGGAGGGAGAGAATGAGCTCTTTTAGATGGAAGAGATCTTTGATTACGAATTTCGACAAGGAAGGTGATTCCACGGACGAATTTACTTACGAATACTACAGTCGATTTTTTGGTAGCCACGACAGATCTGCACAGGGCGTCGAAGAAACTACGAAACCTCCACCAGCACAACAACCAATCAACAAGCTGGATCAACAGGCTATTCGACTGCCTCAAGAACAAATCAGAGATGCAGTGCCCGAGTCGAAGAAACGCAAAGTAAGGCGAAAACCGAGAAAATTGAAAATAAAGCGAAAAAGAAAAAAACAGCTGATAAAAAAGAAGAGGAAGAAAAAGATTCACAGCACCGAACAAAAAGGTGGAAAGAGAAGAAAAAGAAGAACTGTACCCAAAACTTCAATTCAACTGTTGAAAATAACGGAAAAGACTCAAAGAAAGAATAAAACTGTGAAAATAATCAAGTAGCGAAAATTCATCTATCTTCATCACAACTTTACATTCATTTTAAATGCTTTCGTGCGAAATGGTTAATCAATTATAATATACCAGATTCTGTGATTCTGACCAATCTGTGGTATAGACTTCTTCTACTTCCCTTAATCGACATGAACGTTGATGCTAAAATCACATGTATACACATTTTATCTGTGAAACTATTATATAAAGAAATGTAAAGGTTACAAGTTTAGTTTTGGCTTAGCTTTTATGCTTCTATTTTTATACACTTCATATATTGTACAAAATTGAACATTAAATAGGATGTTGTTGTTTCTAATGCCACTTGCCAATATCAGCAAGCCTGCTTTGTGAAACCTAGCGAATTTAAGACACAGAGTATCTTTCTTGTTTCTTTTTCAGTGGCGCCGTTCATGGCCAAGAATATGACTTCAACCACACACACGTCACATCTCGTTTATATCACAGCCCCATTAATACATCCATTCATTCATCCACAGATCATAATTTTGACCTGAACCAGATAACGATCAATCCCCAATTCAGCACCTCCAGAGATAAACAGCCGGACCTCTATTTAACGAAGTCGCTAAATTCCGATAATAAGTTCGTTATATGGAAAATTCATAAAATAGAAAATCACCTTTTGAAATACTTAAACAGCACAAAAAGGGTTTTAAATTCATAAACACTAGACATAACTAAAATAGCAATTGATGCACCTTTATCTTGTAAACTAGTATCCACTATTTATTTTATAAATCTTAACCATAAAAGAAATCTGCATGTAAAGCAAGAATAGAGCAAAGCATTATCCAGCGTTACACTATCATGCTGCATAAATTTTTAACTAAAAATGTGGTAAATTTATGCATAAAATTACAGCTGCATTTATTATAAAAGTAATTTTAAACATGCATTACCACATGTGTTCTCAAGTTTAATTGTTACTTATAAAATCCGCTAATTTAGCCTGAGTTTTTCGTTTCAAATGCAAACAAAAAGGGAAAGGAATTTTACTGCTTTCTCTAAAATAACTTTTAAAGAAAGCAGTAAAACATTACATATAGCTCTCTGAACTATAGCTTTACCCTTATCAAATAGCTATGATGATTCAACTATAGATGAAACAAATATGGCAATAGTTGAACTAAATAAGAAATTTTAACTTGCTAAGGTAAAGAAGAAAAAAAATCATCAAAGCAATAAATTTTGCACAAAAGTAATTTTTTTCTTCACAAATCATGATTTTTTATTGTGTTTTTTAATTTTCGGTATAAGAATTTTACGAGATTTTGTATCAGACTTTTTTTTTGGATTGTTATGCAAGGAAAAAAAACAAAACTTGTGAATGATGCTGTAAAAACTAATGCAAGAATGCAATAATTTTCTCACAAATGATGAAAATGGCAAACAATGTATTTAACAGATCGTTTCCTGAGACAATCAAATATGCAAAATTTTTACTAAATCCATTTTCAGGAAAAAATACTTTAAGTTTTAATTCTACTTAAATTGTTCGTTGTGGTTCCCTTATAAAAATTGTTGTTATTAAAAGAACATAATAATTTTTAATTTTTCAACAAGTGTTCCATCATCATGGTGAATGATGATTATTTTGTAATTGTGCAAATCCAGTGGATAATCTGTTTTAGTATTGCTTGGAACAAGTTCAGGGAGTGAGAACATCAGTCCCTAGCAGCAAAATAACTTGTGTCCACATTGGACCAATATTCACGAATCTTGGCTCAATAAGGGTTCAAAGGATCTTTATTTTTCCGACATGGGCTCTATATAGAATTTTAAGATTCACCCGATATTTTACTGCCACTTTAAAACCAATATCGGTCCTATATAGAATTTTCAGACTCACCCGATATTTTACTGCCACTTTAAAACCAATATCAGCCCTACCTAGAATTTTCAGATTCACCCGATATTTTACTGCCACTTTTTATTGAGCCCTATATAGAATTTTTAAATTCACCCGATATTTTACTGCCACTTTAAAACCAATATCAGCCCTATATAGAATTTTCAGATTCACCCGATATTTTATAATCATTATTCAGACAATATAAGTCCTATAGTAGTGCTATATAGGCCGATATTGATGCTGCGTAGGACCAATATTAAAAAATCTAGACATCCCAATATTGGTCCCTCGGAGCATGTTCATGTAGGACCCGTATTGAGCCAATTTTGAGCCAAACTGGGGCCAAGGTATGTTGTTGGGAATATTGTAACAGCTAAGAGACATCCCAATCGTACAGTGAACAAAAAAATAAAGAAACATCCTGAATAAATTTTGATCCAATAATCGGATTTTCAAGTACTCAATCTTCAGGATTCAGTGGGGTTGACCTCAAAAATGCTAATAAGTTAAGGAAAATGATATGTTAAGTTACGAAATTTGACACAAAAACTTACTTTCTCTAAATAAACATAGATCTCTTTCGATAGAATTAAATTTCTGATCCTCAAAATATGAGGATCACCGCAAACTGTGAAATATGAAACCGATTGTTTGATCAGGAGAATTATTGAAAGTTTGGACCCCTCAATATTAATTTTACTTCTTGCGTGTTTCGTTAAACTTCGAGAACTAAACAACGGAAAAATTTTGTACACAGTTACAAAATTCGTTTTTCGAAAGATAATTTCCTAGTAAAAAATTATTTTAATTAGTATTAATTTTTTTTTAATTTAGTGATAGTCGGAAAAAAATGTGAATTATAAGATATACGAATTTTAGCATAATTTAGAGAATGAAATTTTAAATGAAAAAATACAAAGAAATTGATTAAATAGTTGTTAAAAAATTTGATTAATTAATATAACGATTTTTTTAATATTAGATTTAATATTAGTCAGGAACTGTTTAACCGATTTCGTTTCAATTTGTATTTTGCACTGTGCATTAGGGATTGTAAAGCTAAGAAAAATGGAATATGTCGAATTACAAATGGTTTGATCGCACATTAGGCGTTAACGTAGCACTTAGGCTACATTAATTGGCTACTGATGTCAATACATCGTTAATGATAATCCGAAGGCAAAACTGACGCGCACTACATGGTCAAATATTAGATAGGAGGGATTAGAGTGATACAAATCACAACTGAAGAAGGCGGGATAAAAAACAAAACAGAATTAATTTGATCGTTGAAGAAACTTGAAAATGTTACTAATAACCGCCTTTAAGCTCTTCTCTTTTCTTGTTTTCAATCTAACTTAAACTCAAAGCCGCACATTATACGTAAGCGTCTCACTAAAGCTACATTAATTGGCTACTGACGGCAATCTGAGATATATCGTAAATGATAATACGATGAAAAACTGACTATCACTACATGGCCACATATTAGATTGGAGGGCTAATAGTGAGACAAATCACAGCTGAAGAAGGCGGATTGAAAAATAAAACAAAATCAATTTGATCGTTGAAGATGTTTGACTAGATGAAGTTAGTTCACCAGTTTGTTTAGATGAAGACTTGAAGATGTTTCTAATAACAGCCTTTTAACTCTTCTCTTTTCTTGTTTTCAATCTAACTTAAACTCAAAGCCGCACATTATACGTAAGCGTCTCACTAAAGCTACATTAATTGGCTACTGACGGCAATCTAAGATAAATCGTAAATGATAATACGAAGAAAAACTGACTCGCACTACGTGGCCACATATTAGATTGGAGGGCTAATAGTGAGACAAATCACAGCTTTGTCAACACAATCATTTGGTCGTAACGTGGTTTAAGAGTATTTCCAAGGCACCTTTTTTCAATGAAAACAAAATGATGAGGAATTGAACACTTGCACACACACACAATCTTTTGAACTAAATATGCATTGCATCGTATAAGAGATAAAAAAAAAGCATTTTTATGAGACCTGCTGAGTACATAGAATTTGTTCGCATATACTACAGCTTATTAAAAAAAAATTTGTAATAAGAATCATAAGCTTAACATGACCTGTAAGAAATTCAACAGTGACACACATAGAAACTTTAATACAGATAAAATATTTTTATTTAAATAAAATTACATTTTAAAGAAGTACGTTTATCGTCAAATTGAAACTTCACGTGTCCAGTTATGTCCAGTGTAAGTGTCTTCAATGATCAAAGAATGGTTCAATGTATAATTGAATATGAGGCGACATTTTAATGAAGAAAATGAGAGGCTGTTTGTGCTTTAGAAAATTAGAGGAAATTGAACACATTCACTTTTTTCAATGAAGAAATAAGGATGATATGCGAATAGATATGTGACGTTTAGGAACAAAAACTGAGACTTCTCGGAGAATGATCTTATTTAACTATTGAACGTTCATATATTTTCTCATGCAGTTAAATTTCTGTCATCTCAGAGGAGGAAGTTAGTAAAAAGCACATGTTCTCATAATTGAAGAGTATTTCATTCGGCAACAAACAGTCAATGAGTAATCTTATTAAACCTGCCTTTTTACGGCAGTTTAAAATGCCCAGAGTGAGAATGGTACGAAGCGAACAGTTTAAATAAGCGCGAGTAATTTTAAGATTTCTCCATATAGCAGCTTGAGGCCAACTATGATTTTTATTTCTTATTATTATCGATGACTTTTTGACTCAAATTTGCTATTAGGTCCATTAGAACCTTCATCCATGCAGCTCTTTAATTACTTCACCATCTCTCTAATTTGTTCGTCACGTGGTTTAAGAGTGTCTCCAAGGCATCTTTTTTCAATGAAAACAAAATGATGAGGAATTGAACACTTGCACTTATTTTCAGCGAAGAAAATGAGGTAGGATTTTCAATGAAGAAAATGAGAGGAATTGAATGTTCGTGCTTTAGTCCGTGAAGAAAATTCGAAGAAATTGAACACATGCACTTTTTTCAATGAAGAAAGAATGATGAAATGTGAATATAAATAAAAAGTTGGAGGTCAATCTGCCACTACAACTTCTTGGGATACGTTACTGCGAATTCTCTCATGCTGAAAAAAAAAAGAAAGAAAAATACATTAAATTAACAGTTGAGATGTAAGCATAAAAAGAGTACAAGAATCTGCCATGCGTGCATCATTCCCAGTTCATTCACAAAAGTTTCTACAGATTTTCTGTTTTGGTGTTCAAACTAGACTCCGGACTTATGGATTTTATCACTTTAGTGTAATTTTGATGTAAATTTATAGTCGATAAAGTAGGGTTTGTTGTTCAGACTTCCGGTTACAGATCGGGGCCAGTGGATCGAGGCCGTCTTACTGACGGCAGCTCTCCTGGACCCGGGTTTGATCTCCGTGCGTTAGCCTTGTGGAGTGGGACTAGGGTCGCCAAACTGTAAAAATAAAAAATACTGCATCTTTTATTTTTCGAAATCATCACTAGATGGAGTGACTAGAAGAAAACGAACGGTTGGCGTATTTTAAAACTTGTTTTTTAGTTCAAAACTAGAGTGGCGCTTCTTCTCTTTGATTTAAGAATTGTAAAAAGAAAAATAAACAAAAACATACCACTTTTTTTAAATAAAAAAAATACTATGAAAAATACTACATCCCTATTTTTGGTGAAAAAATACTACAGTAGTATTGACAATACTGCATATGGCAACCCTGTCTGCGAATCGAGTTTTTCGTGCTCCCTTCGAATACGCACTTTCGCTACGTGGAAGCTCTTGAGTGCTTTCTACAATTTCGTACACGCACAGAGTTCATCAAATGATGCTTACGTAAACCCTCTGCGGGGGTAGAGCGATACCTTTAAGACCTTATTTCTGGCATTAATACAGAAATACGTATATCATTATTACCTTCTCACAATTTTAGCCCCCTTCATTTTATAAAACAATGTGTTGGTGACCACCGGCTAAGTTATCATAACAAAAAAAAAAGTTCCCTTGGAGATGGGCAGGGTTTCTCTGTCTTTTATTAACCCTGCCTCGCACTTCCAAAGAAAGCACCTTTTTTTACTACTCTTCTTTAATGTCCCTTTATTTCCATGTTTTATAACAACTTAAAACAACGTTCAGTGTTATCAATAAAGTTGCACTTCATTTCATATTCTTTTTGCAAAAGCTTGTTACAATTCGGGACTTGCTGTTTAAATATTCCTGTAGTAGACATTTTTTCATTCCGTAAAGTAGAGCTAAGTGTAATTCTGTGGACGAAGACAATCTATTTTAAATCGAAATAGTTGTTTATAGAAAAAGAGATGTCTATTCCATTCAGAGCCGGATTATACCTTTCGTAGGCCCTAGGCATAGCCGTTTTTGGGCCCTCCCCTCCTTCCCCCACTCCTCCCCTCTTTTCAAAATATATGCTAAAATTTTCTGGCATATTTTTTTTTTTTACATTTTTATTAATATGGATTTTAATTTTCAAATTTGTTTATCGAACTTTATCTGCAATACCGACATACTGCCGAATCCAAAAATCCCAAAAAAGTTGTATATTACATCATAAGATTCTGCAAAATAATTTATTACCGAAAAATATTATATTTTTATTTGTATCTTCATAATTTTGTGCAAAATACACTTGTTGTTTTTAAAGCTAAATTACTTTTGCCAACAAATTTTTTTCTCCCAAGTTTTTCGTAGGCCCCTGAATTTCGTAGGCCCTAGGCACGTGTCTAGTGTGCCTATAGGTTAATCCGGCCTTGATTCCATTCCATTAATACTGTTTGATTAAAACGACAAGCTTTGCTTATAACGACAATTTTATCAGCTGTTATGAATTGTCGTTATGACGGACTTTTATTGTACTTTGATTATAAATGGACTATGCTGATATTCACTAGAAAATATAAATTTTTTCGGTCAGAACAGAATGCTGCAAATTGCTACAATAAAAAGAATTTACAATATTCAATTTCAACTAAACAGTTTACGATAATATGAAGACCTGCATCTCATTGCAGAAGCAGGTCTGCAGAGAGAAGCAGCTGAGCAACGAGACAAATGAAACTCTGGATGACTAACCTGCACCAAGATGCCGATACAGAAGGGTTCCAGTAGTTGGAAAGTGCCCTCGTGATGTCCAGCACCAAAGAAGGCGAGTGTTGCATCTCTACCAGCTTGTTCTATCAACACATCTTTACCACCCGGATGCTGTTTCAGAAACAAAAATAAAACATTCGTTTTTTATTGTCATTCGAGTATAATCGTGCTAGAACAGAGAAACATAAGTTTAAGAAAATAATAATTAACTTAAGGAATTAGTTAATGGACATTTTAATAAAAACTGTCTTTTTTTTATCACCTTCCCATACGTATAATTGATTGCTGAATTTGTTTTTAATTTAGAAATTTCGTGCTTCCTCATAATATATACTACGCAAAGTAAAAAAAAAGCAAAGGCTCAGAATAAATTTGGATATCATTATCCGATTTTCGTGCACTAGGACTCAATCATAGTGGTTCGAGGACATTATCTCAAATATGCTCATTAATTAGCGCATGACAATTTAAATAACATAAATAAATATTTTTCGATTTTTTTTGGGGGGGGGGTTCAGATTTCAGGGTCCTAATTGTTAGGAAAGCAGGGGGAAGTTAGGATCTTTTAATATAAATTTTGTTATTTTGCATTATTCGCTATGTCTCAAGAACTTCCACAGTGAATTGTAAAATTTCTGCCTGCGATTATAAAATTCGTTTGTCTTATATAATTTTACGTTAAAATTAGTATGTCTTAAATTTCAAAAATTTTTTTGCTATTATTAAATAAAATAAATAATAAATATTAAAATAATTTTTTAAAATTATTTTTTAAAAGGAATTATCTTTAGATAAACGAATTTTATAACTGTATGCAAAAGTTCGGTTTAAAATTTCTCGGGAGTGTTTTCGGGGAAAAAAGAAAAATTGACATTAAGGAATCTAAACTTTCAACTGTCTTCCTGACCAAACTTTTAGGACAATTACGTTTCCATTTCCAAATACAAATTACAAATACATACATACAAATTACATTTCCCGAGTTGCGGTGGCTCAGGGGATGAAGCACTAGCCTCGAAATGAGACACCCGAGTTAGAATCCCAGCGATGTCTGGTCAAAATGAATTCAACTCTCAGTTCAAACCGACCTACAGTGTGGACGTAAAATATCCTCAGTGGTAGACGGATCATGAGTTAGAGTCCCCTTGCCGTTAGAGTTACTGTTGGTGGTTTTGGTGTTTCTCCAATCCATGCAACGCAAATGCAGGTTAGTTCCATCAAAAGGTCTTCAACGAAGGCAAAAATTTCTTCCATTACTTGATCCAGGAGTTTAAGTGTTTTCTGGTTTGGGTTCAAATTTACAAGACTAATGGAGTTGAACATTAGCAGTCGTAAACTCAAATATTGGGTCGGCAGTTCAACGAGGGTTATAAAATAAAATAAAATTACATTTACCCTCAATATATAGAAGGTGAAGAATCCAAATCCGTAAGAAAAAATTTATATGTATTCGTAGAAAGTACGATTTTGTGTCTGATTTCATAACTTTAAATATCGCCTGCACTAATTAATTTCCATGTTTAAGTTTAAGGTCCTCAAACCATTAAGGCTGAGTGATAACCCGATTATTACATCAAAAGTTGGTCTGGATTTTTTAATTTTCCGTACTGTTTTTTCTTCCATTAAATTCTACATTCAATGTCATTCAAGTGTGTTCAGTAATATATGTTTCTTTAGAAAAAAATTATGTACATAAGGGAACTCAAATTAATATTTCCGTTGGGAAAGAGCAGACGAAAACCCAGTGTTAACAAAACACTACTAAGGAAAGCGAAATCAAAATTATAAAAAATTTTATAATTTGCGGCACTAAATTTCATTAGGCATCTATTGGTTTTGATGTCTTTAGTTTCGCTTTCCTGACTCACTCAAAAATTTCGATAATATTTTTGTTTCTTCCTCGATTGGCAAAGATTCTGTAAAAAAAAACATATATTAATTAAAGAAACGATTGAGTGAACTGCTCATCAACTCATCCTAACTATTCTGAGCTTTTACAAGATTCATGATAAATTCAGTGAATCCAAAGGAGGTGCTGCATATGAATAAAGCACAATTTAAGGTAAATAAATGGATATATACTATAGTTGAATCACTCCATCAATCATAGGTACGAGTTTTCTTCTACTGAAATCATTCAACACGGTTCTAGATCTACCGACGTTTGACATTGAATCGTTTCATTGAAATCTATATATATATTTCTCTTACACGGTGACAAAAAAAGCCTCATTACAACTCCCCGAATGGCAACGCTAGAAAATCGACCAATGATTGCAACTAAAAATGTCACATGTCAAATCTAGCTGAGGTGGCTCAACATATAGCGCTTTTAAAAACGGAAACTGAAATAATCAGAGAGAGTATTCTCTCCAAGTGTGATCTGCTGATAACAACCTAAACAATATGGAAATGAATGGGGGAAAACTGGATCCTACCACGTGATTTTCTGGCCAATAAAAATGCGCCGACAACAATGGAAAACGGTGTCAGACCATTATGATTTTATGTTATGAAGAGAAACGTTTTCCCATAATACTAATTTTTTTTTAAAAAAAAAAAGTTGTTAGATGGATTGGAATGATTGTTTTGAATTCTTAGAATTTTGTGCATTTGGAATGTACCTAAGTTAGTAGCGAGCGAAACGAGCTTGGTTTGCTTCGCAAACCATATAAGATTGCGTAGCAATTTTCGGGGTTGGCAAGCGTTAGCGAGCAGGGGGCGCAGCCCGCTAGTTTCCAATAATTTAGTGAATGATCGTCCTGTTATCATTTTAAATAATTTTGAAATCTATTTTAATACATTTTTTACATCTTGCACCCAATTCTCCCCCACCTGCTTTTTTTAAACCTTTTTTATTACCTTGTTCAAACTCTTCCCCTATTGATTAAATCACGTGCGTGTCTCGTTACTGTCATTTTATGCTAATATAAGGAAGGTTCTTGGCTATAGTTTAAGTAAGTACTTTTATTTTTGTTTTTCACATTGGTTACCATTCAAATTCAGTTCTTTACAGAACCTTTTTCATTTTGTTCCCTTGCTTTTCTTTTATTAATAAATAATAACGAATATAGAAAAAAAAATTACTTGATCTAAGAAAGAAGTGACGTCATACACATGATCCCCCACTATAATCCAGCAATCGTCAGGGTGGCAGTGGCGTGACACCTCACTCAGTGTGTAAGGATGAGACAATCTTTTCTTCATTTCACTCATTCCTCCCCTTCTCTCACTTAATATCGAACACACACCCACGTACACATTCGAATATTTTTCAATGCATTCTATCTGCTTGAAATAGTCTTTTTAAGAGTATTTCGAAGAAGTATCCGTGATCAACGGCTTTTAAATGTTCATTTCTTTATATCGAAATCAAGGAAAGCAATGAATATTATGAGTGCATGGGAGAAGAAACATGTATTGATGGCCTAAAATACAAAAAAAAAAAATTAAATTATCAAATAAATACTAATATTTCAAAAAAGAAAAAAGCACAACTAAGCTACATAATTGTTAAAATATACAATCAGGCTTCAAAAATATAGAATGACAAAAAATAACTTGGATAAAATTTAAAACCAAATATTTATGT